>NW_027598907.1:0-34699 GCF_964194155.1 Cetorhinus maximus
GGCTCTCCCCCTGCCCCTTCCCTCCCCTCGCTGCCCCTTCCCCTCGCTCTCCCCCTGCACCTCCCCTCGCTCTCCCCCTGCACCTCCCCTCGCTCTCCCCCCTGCACCGCCCCTCGCTCTCCCCCTGCACCTCCCCTCGCTCTCCCCCTGCACCTCCCCTCGCTCTCCCCCTGCACCTCCCCTCGCTCTCCCCCTGCACCTCCCCTCGCTCTCCCCCTGCACCTCCCTCGCTCTCCCCCTGCACCTCCCCTCGCTCTCCCCCTGCACCTCCCCTCGCTCTCCCCCTGCACCTCCCTCGCTCTCCCCTGCACCTCCCCTCGCTCTCCCCCTGCACCTCCCCTCGCTCTCCCCCTGCACCTCCCCTCGCTCTCCCCCTGCACCTCCCCTCGCTCTCCCCCTGCACCTCCCCTCGCTCTCCCCTGCACCTCCCCTCGCACCTCCCCCTGCCCCCTCCCCCTGCACCTCCCCTCGCTCTCCCCCCCAGCACCTCCTCACTCCTGCCCTCGCTCCCCCATCTCAACCCGCTCATTCCTCCACATGCTATCCCCCCATCATCCCTCACTCCTCCTCCGCTCCCTTCTCTCCCCCCGCTCCTCCCTTCTCTCCCCCCGCTCCTCCCTTCTCTCCCCCCGCTCCTCCCTTCCTCTCCCCCCGCTCCTCCCTTCTCCTCCCCCCGCTCCTCCCTTCCCTCCCCCGCTCCTCCCTTCCCTCCCCCGCTCCTCCCTTCCCTCCCCCCGCTCCTCCCTTCCCTCCCCCCGCTCCTCCCTTCCCTCCCCCCGCTCCTCCCTTCCCTCCCCCCGCTCCTCCCTTCCCTCCCTCCGCTCCTCCCTTCCCTCCCTCCGCTCCTCCCTTCCCTCCCTCCGCTCCTCCCTTCCCTCCCTCCGCTCCTCCCTTCCCTCCCTCCGCTCCTCCCTTCCCTCCCTCCGCTCCTCCCTTCTCTCCCTCCGCTCCTCCCTTCTCTCCCTCCGCTCCTCCCTTCTCTCCCTCCGCTCCTCCTTCTCTCCCTCCGCTCCTCCCTTCTCTCCCTCCGCTCCTCCCTTCTCTCCCTCCGCTCCTCCCTTCTCTCCCTCCGCTCCTCCCTTCTCTCCCTCCGCTCCTCCCTTCTCTCCCTCCGCTCCTCCCTTCTCTCCCTCCGCTCCTCCCTTCTCTCCCTCCGCTCCTCCCTTCTCTCCCTCCGCTCCTCCCTTCTCTCCCTCCGCTCCTCCCTTCTCTCCCTCCGCTCCTCCCTTCTCTCCCTCCGCTCCTCCCTTCTCTCCCTCCGCTCCTCCCTTCTCTCCCTCCGCTCCTCCCTTCTCTCCCTCCGCTCCTCCCTTCTCTCCCTCCGCTCCTCCCTTCTCTCCCTCCGCTCCTCCCTTCTCTCCCTCCGCTCCTCCCTTCTCTCCCTCCGCTCCTCCCTTCTCTCCTCCGCTCCTCCCTTCTCTCCCTCGCTCCTCCTTCTCCCTCCGCTCCTCCCTTCTCTCCCTCCGCTCCTCCCTTCTCTCCCTCCGCTCCTCCCTTCTCTCCCTCCGCTCCTCCCTTCTCTCCCCCCGCTCCTCCCTTCTCTCCCCCCGCTCCTCCCTTCTCTCCCTCCGCTCCTCCCTTCTCTCCCTCCGCTCCTCTCTTCTCTCCCCCCCACTCCTCCCTTCTCTCCTCCCACTCCTGCTCTTGCTCCCTGGCTCCTCCCAATCTCGAACACCCCTTTGTTACCTTCACGCCGGTTCCCGTTACCGTCCCGCTGACATTTCCATTACCTGCAGCCAATCTCCACTCTCGGTTGCCATGGTTCCATTCTCATTAAAGATGGAGATGACAGGGAGCTGGTGTTTCAGGCTGAGCTCGTAGTCAGTATAGTCATGAGCAGGAGTCACCTTCACAGCACCTGTCAGGAAGAGGAGCACCAACTGAACAGGGCGGTCAGGAAAGGAGATAGCCGCTTACCTGCCCACTAATACCCATGGCAACGCCAGTGTCACTGGACCATTGCCAGCACCGCTACAGTCCCAGGCGAGCATAGTGTCAGTGCAGGGTCAGTAAGCTCATCCCTGTGGGATCCGGGTCAGTGCAGGGTCAGTACACTCATCCCTGTGGGATCCCGGGTCAGTGCAGGGTCAGTACGCTCATCCCTGTGGGATCCGGGTCAGTGCAGGGTCAGTACACTCATCCCTGTGGGATCCCGGGTCAGTGCAGGGTCAGTACGTTCATCCCTGTGGGATCCCGGGTCAGTGCAGAGTCAGTAAGCTCATCCCTGTGGGATCCCGGGTCAGTGCAGGGTCAGTACGTTCATCCCTGTGGGATCGCGGGTCAGTGCAGAGTCAGTAAGCTCATCCCTGTGGGATCCCGGGTCAGTGCAGGTTCCGTACGCTCATCCCTGTGGGATCCCGGGTCAGTGCAGGGTCAGTACGTTCATCCCTGTGGGATCCCGGGTCAGTGTAGGGTCAGTACACTCAGCCCTGTGGGATCCCGGGTCAGTGCAGGGTCAGTACGCTCATCCCTGTGGGATCCCGGGTCAGTGCAGAGTCAGTACGCTCATCCCTGTGGGATCCCGGGTCAGTGCAGAGTCAGTACGCTTGCTCCGAATGGATCCCGGGTCAGTGCAGGGTCAGTACGCTTGCTCCGAATGGATCCCGGGTCAGTGCAGGTTCCATATGCTCGCTCGAATGCATCCAGGGTCAGTACGCTCGCTCCGAATGGATCCCGGGTCAGTGCAGGGTCAGTACGCTTGTTCCGAATGGATCCCGGGTCAGTGCAGGTTCCATATGCTCGCTCCGAATGCATCCAGGGTCAGTACGCTCGCTCCGAATGGATCCCGGGTCAGTGCAGGGTCAGTACGCTCGCTCCAAATGGATCCCGGGTCAGTGTAGGGTTAGCACAGGGTCAGCATCACTACAGTTCCCACAGATTCCAGGGTCAGCATTATAAAAACATAAGATTATAGGAAATAGGAAAAGGAGTAGGCCATTCAGCCCATCGAGCCTTCTCCATCATTCAGGGTTGATCTGATTTTGGCCTTCATTCCACTTGCCTGTCCCCCATAATCCTTGACTCCTTTGTCGATCAAAAATCTGTCTAACTCCGCCTTGAATATATAAATGACCCAGCTTCCACATCCTCTGGGGTAGAGAATTCCAAAGGTTCACGCCAGTCCCCACAGGTTCTCGGCTGAGAGCAAGGTCAGTAACGCCTGCTCCCACGGGACCTCGGACCCCGGAACAGCTCCCACGGGACCCCGGATCCCGGGACAGCTCCCACGTGACCCCGGGACAGCTCCCACGGGACCCCGGACCCCGGGACAGCTCCCACGGGACCCCGGACCCCAGATGCGTGGGACAGTTCCCACGGGACCCTGAACCCCAGGTCAGTTCCCACGGGACCCCGGACGCGTGGGACAGCTCCCACGGGACCCCGGACGCGTGGGACAGCTCCACGGGACCCCGGACGCGTGGGACAGCTCCACGGGACCCCGGACGCGTGGGACAGCTCCCACGGGACCCCGGACGCGTGGGACAGCTCCCACGGGACCCCGGACGCGTGGGACAGCTCCCACGGGACCCCGGACGCGTGGGACAGCTCCCACGGGACCCTGGACGCGTGGGACAGCTCCCACGGGACCCCGGACGCGTAGGACAGCTCCCACGGGACCCCAGACGCGTGGGACAGCTCCCACGGGACCCCGGACCCCAGATGCTGTCCCACGCATCCGAGGTCCCGTGGGAGTTATCCCACGGGACCCTCTCCTCACTGCCGGTTTCGAGGTTCCAGAGTAATGAATTACACAGGAATAAGATTTGCTCTGAGCTGTTACCTGTGCCGAACTCACGGTCGACCAGCGTATTGGCGAGAACAGGCAGCAGACGGCCTGTGAAGGGATGACGGAGCTGCTTCCCCACGAGATGCTGTAAGGAGGAGGAAGCAGAGGATACAGTTAATGAAGTGACTATTCACTGGAGAGTGCTCAGTTCCAATCTCCCACCACAGCAGACTGTCCTGGTGTCAAAATGTACAGAAAAGGAATGAAATCAGCACCGGAGAGCTCGATATAACCCAGCAGGGAGCACGAGGGAATGTAGGAAGGAAGACTGAGTGAATGCGCGAGAGAGGGAGGGAGGGAGGGAGGGGCAGGGCGCTCACATGCAGGAGAGGGAGAGGGAGGGAGAGAGAGAGAGAGAGAGAATGCGCACACAAGGATGCTTAAAGTAGAACATTTATTTCACCCCCATTAATCTGTTCTAATCTGAAGATGACAATTATCCCGCTGCGCGACACTTCAGTGCACCCAGTGTCCTCAACACACCCGCCCTGCCCACCTCACCCCACCCGCCTCACCGTATACCGGCCATCGCCTGGATGGACCACCACTGCCACGTCGCCCAGCATGGTTTCAGGCCGCGTTGTTGCCACGACAACCTCCTCACCTGAGCAGAGAAAAGGAGTGTGAATGGGTAGGTGAGTGAGTGGTGGGGGGGTTTGAAAATATTTAACCCCGCACTATGCGAGTAGAGGGAACTGGGCGTATATGCACATAGGTCATTAAATGGCAGGTCAGGTGGAGAGAGCAGTTAATAAAGCATACAGTATCCAGGGCTTCATTAATAGGGGCACACAGCACAAGAGCAATGCGATTATGCAGAACTGGGGCGCTAGTTATGGGAAGGTGGTGGCATAGTGGCCACTGCCCTTGGACCCAGGGTGATGCTCTGGGGACCCGGGTTCAAATCCCACCACAGCAGATGGTGAAATTTGAATTCAATAAAAATCTGGAATTAAAAGTCTAATGACGACCTCGAAACCGCTGCCGATTATGGTAAAAACCCATCTGGTTCACTAATGCCCTTTAGGGAAGGAAATCTGCCGTCCTTACCTGGTCTGGCTTACACATGACTCCAGACCCACAGCAATGTGGCTGACTCTCAAATGCTCTCTGAACAAGGGCAATTAGGGATGGGCAATAAATGTTGCCTAGCCAGCAACACCTATATCCCAGGAACAAATAAAGGAAAAAAAAACCTCAGCTGGAGTATTGGGTACAGTTCTGGGGGCCACACTATAGGAAGGATGTGAACACATTGGAGAGAGTGCAGAAGAGGTTTACAAAAATGATTCCAGGAATGAGAAACTTCAGTTATGAAGATAGATTGGAGAAGTTGGGACTGTTCTCCTTGGAGAGGAGAAGGCTAAGAGGAATTTGATAGAGGTGTTCAAAATTATAAGGGGGCTGGACAGGGTAGACAGGGAGAAACTGTTCCCGCTTACAAAAGGATCGAGTGACTTGTAAAAGCAGCAAACGCAATGCGAGAAGAAACTTTTTCATACTGCGAGTGGTTCAGGTCTGGAATGCACTGCCTGGAAGTGTGGTGGAGGCAGTGTTAATCGAGACATTCAAGTGGGCATTGGATGATTATTTAAATAGAAACAATGTGCAAGGTTACGGGGGGAAAAGGCAGGAGAATGGCTCATTCGGAGAGCTGGTACAGACAAGGCTTTCTTCTGCGCCGTAACAGTTGTGTGATTCTGTGCAGTAACGTGACTCAGGATTGGTCTTTCCCCCACCCTTACCCAGTGCCATCCAATGGGGCGGAGGTGAAGTGACGTGCAGCGCAGTGCGCGTTTTTGTTTTAGTCTTTCATGGGATGTGAGCAAGGCCAGCATTTGTGCTCATCTTTAATTGTTTCTGAGAAGGTAACGAGGGGAGAAGGTAACGAGGGGAGGGCATGAGTTCAAATCCCACCATAAAAATTCAACTAGTAAAATCTGAAAACGAAAGCTCGCCTCAGTAATGGTGCCCATGAAACTACCACTGCCTCTTGTAAAAACCCATCTGGTTCACTAATGTCTTTCAGGGAAGGGAATCTGCCAACCTTATCCAGCCTGGCCTACACGTGACTCCAGGCCCACAGCAATGTGGCTGGCTCTCAAGTGCCCTCTGAAAAGGCCGAGCAAGCCACTCAGTTCAAGGGCAAATAAAAAACATATAACAAGTTGACGGCTTGACACAGGTAAAGAGGAACATGGGAAAGTAAAATAAAGGAGAACGTAAACACCACCAATATAGATCAGTAGGAGGTGTAGAACATGGAATAGGAAGTAAAAGGGCTCAACACACAACGCGCTGATCTTTAGTACAAGTGGAGACTTAAGACTGCAAATTGCCTCTGAATGTAAAGTCCAATGGATCGTCTACATGTGAGTATACAGACATTCTGATTGCATATGCTAATCAGTGTGCTGTCATTAACTGAAAAAACCTTTGTCAGGTATTTTATTATCTCATGCATTTTGAATCTGCTTACTTAATGAAGGATCAGGAGAGCACTAGGTTTGAACCAATGAGAAATCTAACACAGTGCAGCTTCTCTGGGTTCCCGCCTCCCTCATCCCCAAGTTCTGGGGACAATCAACATCACCAGAATTCAGTTCCCGCCCCACCTGCACCCCTCAATGGGCTCACACCGGACTCGCTGTCACTGAATCTCACCCACAAGAAGCAACTGCAACAGTTCTGACTGTAACAGGACTTGTGCATAAACCTAACGTGATTACTGAAGTGTTCCCCTCAGGAACTATTGGACTGCACTGCCCCAGAGGGCACCTGAAACACCCCAGCACCCCCACAATCTGGATTAGATAAATACCTAGGTCACAGAGGGGGAAAGGACAGTGTCTGATCCACTGCCCCACCCAGTCCCAAGGGGGAAAGGACAGTGTCTGATCCACTGCCCCACCCAGTCCCAGGGAGAAAGGACAGTGTCTGACCCACTGTCCCACCCAGTCCCAGAGGGGGGAAAGGACAGTGTCTGATCCATTGCCCCACCCAGTCCCAGAGGGAGAAAGGACAGTGTCTGACCCACTGTCCCACCCAGTCCCAGAGGGGGGAAAGGACAGTGTCTGATCCACTGTCCCACCCAGTCCTAGAGGGGGAAAGGACAGTGTCTGACCCACTGTCCCACCCAGTCCTAGAGGGGGAAAGGACAGTGTCTGACCCACTGTCCCACCCAGTCCCTGAGGGGGAAAGGACAGTGTCTGACCCACTGTCCCACCCAGTCCCAGAGGGGGAAAGGACAATGCCTTACACTCCAGGCTCCATCAAATGCTTTCAGAGAACAGTCAGCAGAGCGTCGCGCAGAAACTCACTGGAATCTTCCGTCAGGTACGCGAAGTGCACCAGCTCGCCAAATGCCACCTTGTCCTGGTAGCCGGGGATGGAGATGTAGCTGCGGCCACTCAGTTCCCGGCTCTCCACCTGCATGTTTAAGAAAGGCACTGCGTGTAAACATAGGGTGAACCAGGAAAGGGAGAACGAGTAAATCGAGTAGGTGAAGGGGTCATTGTAACCTTCCCCTGTGACTAGGAGGGGGCCGCTCAGCCTAGAGTTGATCCAAGAACAGGAGGAGGCCATTCAGGCCCTGAGCCTGCTCCATCCTTCAACTGGATTTGCAACTCATCTCCACTCAGCTGCCTTTCCACCAAAACCCGCAAGGCCCCTATCTGGCAAAAATATACTGATCCCAGCCTCAAAAGCTCCAATTATTTCCCCTAAATCCATGGCCTTTCCATCGTTCTCCACTACCCTTTGCGTGAAGAAGTGCTTCCTGCCCTAATTTTAAGGTTCTGTTCTTTGCCTCCTACCAGAGCAACGTCCAGTACTGGATAAGCAGGAATTTCCTTCAACTAAACACTGGGGAGACTGAAGCCATCGTCTTTTGTGCCACAAACTCCGTGCCCCAGCTACCAACCCCATCCCTCTCCCTGGCACCCGAGGCTGAACCCAGATTGCTCACAACCTCAGTGTCATATCTGACCAGAGATGAGCTTTGTGCTGTCTATCCTTGCCTGCTTATTTCCATCTCCGTAACATCACACCTGTCCCGGCTGATCTGCTGCTGAAACCCTCACCCACGCCCTGTTACCTCTTGACTCGACTATCCCAACGCATCCCTGGCTGGTCTCCCACATTCCAGCCTCCGTAAACGCTGAGATGTTTGCAATCTTCCATTGCTGGCCGCCTCAGCTCCCCTGATTTTAAACTGCTTCAGCATTGGCCTCCATGCTCTCAGCTGCCTAGGCCCCATACACTCCATCGTGTGTGAATCGTTGTCAAAGTTTGCCCAGGAGGATTGCGCAAAGCACTTTATGAAAGGTCAGTTGTTGAAACGGACACGGCCGGCTATTGTACCTCGATGTCGGAGATGGCGGAGTTCAGGGCACACGACCAGTTCACCAGCCTCTGGCTACGGTACACCAGGCCGGCTTCATGCAGCCGCACGAACGCCTCAGTCACAGCCTCAGAGTAGCCCTGCGAAGATGACGGGAAAGAAGTCAGCGGGTGAGACTCCAGTCGCGACTACACATCGAGAAACAGGCACCGGGTGGAAGTGAAGCCGCATCTCAAGCCGCTCAGGCTAATGGTTAATGTCAGCGCGAGGAGCCACGATGACGGCAGCAAATTCACACAGCGACAGCAAACGGAGTCTCTCAGCCGGTCACTGGCCTGTGGCGGTACTGGGGAGGGGGGCTGCCTGCAGCACGTGCCACAGGTCAGTGCGCCTGAGCTGCACACTGCAGCCGGCGTTCTACCAGCGTCCCACTGCCTTTCAGCTGGGTAAATTCCACCCGCCTTCCCTTATGAAGGTTCAGGGATCCTCCTGTCCTCAGCTTTTCCCATCTCTAGGCCGAGCAGCAGGAGGAATCCACACCCACTCCATCTCAAAGAGCAAGCGTGGGTGAGCTGTCCAGCAGCTTAGGTTCGAGATGGGCAACTGTGGCGGTGGGTTTCTGGCTGATCAAGGAAGTAACAGAGCCCGGGACAGAACAGGAGCGAGAATCATTGAATGATACAGCACGGGAGGAGGAATCCATCTGGGCCTTTGTACCTGTACTGGCTCTTTTAAAGAGCTACTCAATTAGTCCCACTTCCCCCCCCACCCACCCAACCCCCCTCCCCCTCCCACCTCTCTCCCCATAGCTCTGCAAATTTTTCTCTTTCAACTATTTCCCTTCTGAGAGTTATTACGGAATCTGCTTCCACCGCCCTCTCAGGCAGCACATTCCAGGTCTCAGCTCGCTGCAAAAAAACGTAACTCACCTCAATTTCCCTCTCACTCTTTTGCGGAACAAGTTAAATCCACGTCCCCCCTCCTGTACTGACCCTCCTGCCACTGCAAACAGGTTCTCCTTATTTACTCTTTCAAAAAATTTTGAAGACTTCAATCAACTCTCCTTCTTGCTCTAAGGAGAACAATCCCACAGTCTTCCTACATTAACTGAAGTCCCTCAATCTGGATACTATTCGGGTAAATCTCCCCCTCCAAGGCCTTGAAATCTTTCCTAAAGCGCAGCGTCCATAACGGACACAACACTCCAGCTGAGATCTAGCCAGTGTTTTACATGGGTTGAACAGAAAGGAGAGATGCAGCAGTCGTCCCTGGAATGAGATCCAGCAGGAAGAGGGTTGAAAGCTGCCTATGCACCACCTGCCTGTGTCACCAATAAAGCGCGAGGAGCTGTATCCATGGCGACTCACCGTATCCATGGTGAAACGGGCCCGGCCCCAGTCCAGCGAAGAGCCCAACCGTCGGAGCTGATGGTAGATCTCACCCCCTTTCCTGCCAAGCACAATGCGAGAGGTACAAAGACAGACTTGAATTCCTACAGATTTCATATCTTCAGGACAGCCCCCATGCTCTTTACAGTCAATGAAACATGTTGTCAAATGTCATCACTGCCGAGTTAAGGAAAATACAGCAGCCAATGTGCATATGGCCATATACCACAAACAGTAAAATGCTGGCGACCAGAATATTTCATTTCAGTAACGTTGATTACAGTGCAGTGCTCCCTCTGTACTGACCCTCCAACGATGCAGCACTCCCTCAGTACTGCACCTGGAGAGTCAGGGTAGATTTTTGTGCTGCAGACTGGAACTTGAAGCCCCGACCTCCTAGCTCCGAGCTGAGCATGCTACCCACTGAACCATGGCTGGCACCGACGGTCACAGGCTGAGACGGCCCGTCTCAGGGATGCCGAGTCGAGTTGGCGAAATCTCAGAGCAGTACTTACTCTTCCTTCCACCGCCACACCTCCCTCAGGAATGCAGCTCGAGTCAGGTCTTGTCGCCTGAGTCCTTGCTCCCTCCACAGCTGCTTCTCTACAACCACCTGCCAAAGAGGAGAGAGAGCGTTGGTCCTGGCTCTAACCTACTCACCGAACAATCTTCCAGCAATCACCCGTCATGACAATGGACTCTTCCATAACGATTTCCACTGCCTTACCACTAGCGACCATGCCATCAGCTGCCTGGGCCCCAAGATCCTCAAGGACACTATTCAAGAAGGGAGGGAGGGAGAAAACATGGAACTACAGACCTGTTAGCCTAAAATCAGTAGTAGAAAAATGCTAGAATCAATTCTAAAGTATGTGATAAATGAACACTTGGTCTGATTGGGCGTAGTCAACATGGATTTACGAACGGGAACTCATGCTTGATGAACCTGTTGGGAGTTTTTTGAGGATATTACTAACAGAATTGATAAAGGGGATTCAGCGGACATAGTATACTTGGATTTTCAGAAGGCTCTTGATAAAGACCGCTGCAGGTGTTTTGTTAGCAAGCTTAAAGCACATGGGATAGGAGCTAATATACTGGGTTAAGGATTGGCTAACAGGCAGAAAACAGAGGAGGAATGAGTGGGATGCCACAAGGTTCAGTACTTGGGCCCCAGTTGTTCACAATATATAACAATGATTTGGATGTGGGGACCAAATGTAATATTTCCAAGTTCATGAATGACACAAAGCTACATGGGTATGTGTGTTGTGAAGAAGATACAAAGCGGCTTCAAGAGGGTTTGGACAGTCTTGAGTGGGCAGGAACATGGCAGATGGGATACAATGTGGAAACGTGAGGTTATCCACTTTGGCATGAGGAACGGATGCAGAGAGTATTTCTTAAATGGTAAGAGATTAGAAAGTGTAGATGTACAAAGCGACCTGCGTGTCCTCATAAACGGAGTGCAGCTGAGGAAACTGAGTGTAGACTTGGGAGTTTGGTGAGAGGGGGAGCTGGGTGAAGGGTGGGGGAGGAGGCATTTGTTTCCTTTTTCTATCTTTCTCACCCTGTGGGAATTGCTTCTTGCTCTGCCACAGGGAAAGGAGCTAGCTGTTTGATGAGTATCTGGTAAGTGGTTAAGGTCTATTATATTCCTATGGTTTAAAATAGTATACAAATTGGTGGTAAAGTTAATATATATTAAAAAGCAACATTAAGTAAGTGATTAATACAATTAAGCAATTATTTAAAATACATTAAGGGTGGCAGGACAGGTGATGTGTCAATGCTGGAGCATGTGGGAGCTCCTGGATAACATTGTGACCCAGGCAAACATGTCGGCAGTAAGGGTTTGCGGCTCGAGGAACTTCGGCTCAGTCACTGAGCTGGAGGCTGAGTGCAGGCTCTGCAACACATCAGTGAAGGGGAAAGCTACCTGGATGTTTTGTACCAGGAGGCAGGTGAGGGGGCCCAAGAGGGCAGGAGTGTGAGCCTCTGCAATTGTCCAATAGGTTTGAGGTTCTCTCAGCTTGTTTGGATGAAAGTGGGGACTGCAGGGTGGATGAGTAAACTGACCATGGCACCGTGTTACAGGAAGCTATCCAAGTGGGACGAGAAAACAGGAATATTGTGGCAATAGGGGACAGTATAGTGAGTACTGTTTGTTGTAGCAAAGAGCGAAAGTCCAGACAGCTGCGTTGCCTGCCTGGTGCCAGGGCTGGAGAGGAACTTGCAGTGGGAGGGGGAGGATCTGGTTGTCGTGGTCCATGTAGGTACCAACGACATAGGTCGAACTAGGAAAGATTTTCTGCATAGGGAGTATGAGGAGCTAGGTGCTAAATTGAAAAGTAGAACCTCAAAGGTTATAACCTCTAGCTTATTATCTGAGCCAATTGCAAATTGGCATAGGGTACATAAAATTAGAGAGATGTGTGCATGGCTGAAAGACTGATGTGGGAGAAGTGGGTTCCGGCTTATGAGGCACTGGCACGAGTGCTGGGGAAAGTGGGATCTGTACCGTTGGGACGGTCTACAACTGAGCCGTGCTGCGGCCAGTGTTATTGCAAACCAAATAACTAGTGAAGTAGACAGCGTTTTAGACTAAATAGTAGGGGCAAGGGATCAAATTTGGAAAGATGTGGTATATCAAAGAGTAGAGACAAGGTAAAAGAAGAAAATAGTAGGATGGGAAATGAGGTCAGAGAGAAAAAAATCTAAGAATGCATCAAGAGTCAAGACTGGATGTCACAAAAATAACAAAAAGACAAAACTAAAGGCTCTGTATCTGAATCCACGTAGCACTCATAACAAAGTAAACAAATTGACAGCACACACTGAAGTAAATAAATATGATCTGATAGCCATTACAGAGATATGGCTGCAGGATGACAAGGATTGGGTCCTGAATATCGAGGGGTGTATGACCTCAAGAAGGATAGGAAGCTAGGTATAGGTGGAGGGGTAGCACTGCTAATTAAGGATGGCACTTGTGCGACAGTTAGAGGTGATCTTGGTTCAGGAAATCAGGATGTAGAATTGGTTTTGGTGGAGATGAGGAGTAGTAGGGGAACGAAGTCACTAGTGGAAGTGGTCTACAGGCCCCTAACAGTAACCACAATGTAAGACAAAGTAAACAAGAGGAATATTGGGTGCTTGTGACAGAGGGACGGCAATAATCATGGGTGAATTTAATCTTCATATAAACTGGAAAAATCAGATTGCCAGTGGTAGCCTGGATGAGGAGTTCATAGAATGCTTTTGAGATAGTTTCTTGGAGCAACATGTTCTGGAGCCAACCAGAAAGCAGGTTACATTGGACTTGGTATTGTGTAATGTGACAAGATTAATTAGTGAACTCAGAGTAAAGGCACTCTTAGATAGCAGTGACCACAACATGATTGAATTTTATATCCAGTATTAAAGGGAGAAGAGTGGGTCTAAGACTAGTATTTTAAACTTAAATAAGGGCAACTATGTGGGCATGAAAGCTGAGCTAGCTGAAGTTAACTGGGCTACTAGGCTAGGGGATAGATCAATAGAGCCATGGCAGATAATTAAGGGGACTTTTTCAGAATAAGTACATTTCCTACTATAAAGAAAAATTCTAAGGGGAGGACCCACCATTGTGGTTAGCTAAAAAAGTTAAAGAAAGCATCAAACTCAAGGAAAAAGCATATAACTGCACAAAGATGAGTGGCAGGTCACATGATTGGTTAGAATATAAAGAACAGCAAAGAATGACTAGAAGGTTAATCAGGAGAAAGAATTTAGACCATGAGAGGAAGCTATCTAGAAATGTAAAAACGGATAGCAAGAGTTTCTACAGGTATTTAAACAGAAAAAGGGTAGGTAAAGTGAGTGTTGGTCCTCTAGAGAGTGGGAATGGGGATTATTAGTAGATAATAAGGAAATGGTGGATGAAATAAACAAATATTTTGCTTCTGTCTTCACTATAGAGGATATAAAAAAACATTCTAGTAATAGCTATAAATCAGGAGGTGGAGGGGAGAGAGAAACTTAGTGCAATTACAATCACTAAGGAAGCGGTACTCAGCAAACTGATGGAGCTACAGGCTGACAAGTCTCCGGGTCTTAGAAGAGGTGGCTAATGAGGTGGTAGGTGTGTTGGTGTTAATTTTCCAAAATTCCCTAGATTCTGGAAAGATTCCATCAGATTGGAAAGTAGCAAATATAACCCCTCTATTCAAGAAGGGAGGGAGGCAGAAAACAGGAAACTATAGGCCAGTTAGCTTGACTTCCGTCATGGGGAATATGTCACAGTCGATTATTAAAGAGATTATAGCTGGACACTTAGAAAAACACAAGGTAATTGGGAAGAGTCAGCATGGTTTTGTGAAAGGGAAATCATGTTTAACCAATTTATTAGAGCTCTTTGAAGGAGTAATGTGTGCCGTGGATAAAGGGGAGCCTGTAGACATACATTGGATTTCCAGAAGGCATTTGAGAAGGTGCCACATGAAAGGTTATTTCAAAAAATAAAAGCTCATGGTGTAGCAGTAACATATCAGAATGGATAGAGGATTGGCTGGCTGACAGAAAACAGAGGCTGTCTGATGGGCAGGATGTGATGAGTGGGGTCCCACAAAGGTCTGTGCTGGGGCCTCAATTTTTTACAATTTACATCAATGATTTAGATGAGGTGTGCGAATGCATGGTAGCTAAATTTGCAAACAACAAAGATAGGTAAGAAAGTATGTTATGAAGAAGAGTTTGTAAACAGATATAGATAAGTTGAGTGAGTGGGCAAAAATCTGGCAGATGGAGTATCATGTGGGAAAATGTGAAGTTGTTCACTTTGGCAGGAAGAATAAAAAGAGCAGACCATTACTTAAACGGACAACGACAGCAGAATTCTGAGATTCAGAGGGATCTAGGTGTTCGCGTGCATGAGTCACAATAAGTTAGTATGCAGGTACAGCATCTAATCAAAAAGGCTAATGGAATGCTACTCTTTATTATGAGAGGAATTCAACATAAAAGGATCTTATGCCTCAGTTATACAGGGCATTGGTGAGACCACATCTTGAATATTGTGTAAAAGTACAGTTTTGGTCTCCTTATTTAAGGAAGGATGTAAACACGTTGGAGGTGGTTCAGAGCAGGTTTGCTAAATTGATACCGGGACTGAGCAGGTTGTCTTCTGAGGATAGGTTGGACAGGCTGGGCTTGTTTCCACTGGATTTTAGTGACTTGATTGAAGCTGTAAAAGGAGGTAGCTCACCACCACCTTCTCAAGGGAAAATAGGGATGGGTAATAAATGCTGGCCTAGCCAGCGATGCCCACATCTGAAAGAATTTTTAAAAAGATCCTGAATGGTCTTGACAAGGTGGGCGTGGAAAGGACGTTTCCTCTGGTAGGTGAGTCCGGAACTAGGGGACACAGTTTTAAAATTAGGGGTCGTCCTTTTTGGACAGAGACGAGGAGAAATTTTTTCTCTCAGAGGTTGTACGATTTTGGAATTCTCTGCCTCAGAAGGCAGTAGAAGCGGGGCCACTGAATATTTTTAAGGCAGAGGTAGATAGATTCTTGTTAGGCAAGGTTATCTCAGGTAGATGGGAATGTAGAACTTGAAACACAAACAGATCAGCCATGATCTTATTGAATGGCAGAGCAGGCTCAAGGGGCCGAATGGCCTACTTCTGTTCCTATTGCGTATGTTCGTATAAATCACTGAAAACTAACATGCAGATGCAGCAAGCAATTGGGAAGGCTAATGGTATGTTAGCCTTAGTTGCAAGAGGATTTGAGTACAGAGTAGCAAAGTCTTGTTTCAATTGCATAGAACCTTGGTTAGACCGCACCTGGAATACGGTGTGCAGTTTTGGTCCCCTTACCTCAGAAAGGATATTATTGCCATAGAGGGAGTGCAACGAAGGTTCACCAGACTTGTTCCGGGGATGGCGGGACTGTCCTATGAAGAGAGGTTGGGGAAACTGGGCCTGTATTCTCTAGAGTTTCGAAGAGGTGGCAGCAGGATTAGCAGCTGCAGCAGAGCAAGGGAGAGAACGGGGTTTTGAGAGTTCAGTTTGCCTGTAGCCAGAGCAAAATGGTGGCTTCAACAGCACCTGCTTGTACTCTATTCTTTGCCAGTGACACTTGGCTTCTGGAAACAGAGGGTACGATCCTCTCTTGGGATGGCTGCAATGAAAATGGAACTTTAGTTTTCTAATGGGCCAGATTTTGCATTAGCAGGGCACCTAATGGTATCTACCATCCGTTAGCTTTGCCCTTGGGCATTTAGGTTTTTACATTTTCTATACAGCAAGCCGCTGAAAGTGCAATCTGTTAGCACAGCGAGGGAAACAGGGCATCCGACACCTATGTCAACAGGGCAAGAAACTGTATATCTCCTTAATCAGATTGAAGAATTGAGAAATTAACAGCGTAAGAACTAAGAAGGAAGTATAAATTAAAGTGGGTGAATTCAGTGTCAAATCAGGTCAGAAAGAGAGGAAAATAAAGATTGGGTTGAGGAAGAAAGAGACAGAATGGAAAGGTTTTTATTAAAGTTAACATTTTTAAAATCTCCAACAGCAATTAACACCTGAAGAACTGAGACTTCACACTTGTAATAATTTTCAGGCCAGAGGGACTCAATTGTAGTAATCAATACTCACTGCATAATTGAAAGGGTGTTTAATCTGAAATGGACAAACCTTGACAATTCTGTGTTGAATTTAGTTTGTATTCCCGCGCAAGTATCTTCATCACATTCAGTGCATGTCAATGGTGTAGCAGACAGCAAAGCAACTGGACAACAATTTTTGGATAAAAGCAAAATACTGCGGATGCTGAAAATCTGAAATAAATAATGCCCAACTAGCATTTTATACAGCTTCAACATAACGTCCCTGCTCTTATATTCTAGGCCTCGGCTAATAAAGGCAAGTATCCCATATGCCTTCTTAACCACGTTATCTACCTGTGCTGCTGCCTTCAGGGATCTTTGGACATGTACACTAAGGTCCCTCTGATCCTCTGTACTTCCTAGGGTCCTACCATTCATTGTGTACTCCCTTACCATGTTAGTCCTCCCAAAATGCATCACCTCACACTTCCATTTGCCACTGCTCTGCCCATCTTACCAGCTCATCTATATCATCCTGTAATCTAAGGCTTTCCTCCTCACTATTTACGACATCGCCAATTTTCGTGTCATCTGCGAACTTACCGATCATACTCCTATATTTACGTCTAAATTATTAATGTACATGACAAACAGCAAGGGTCCCAGCACCGATCCCTGTGGTACACCACAGGGCAGGCTTCCAATTGCAAAAACAACCTTCGACTATCACTCTCTGCCTCCTGCCACTAAGCCAATTTTGGATCCAATTTGTCAAATTGTCCTGGATCCCAGGGGCTCTTACCTTTTTGACCATTCTCTCGTGCGGGACCTTGTCAAA
The DNA here is from genome assembly GCF_964194155.1 of Cetorhinus maximus. Lineage (NCBI taxonomy): Eukaryota > Metazoa > Chordata > Chondrichthyes > Lamniformes > Cetorhinidae > Cetorhinus > Cetorhinus maximus. The sequence continues at coordinate 16,949 of NW_027598907.1, forward strand.
AGCCTTACTGAAGTCCATGTAGACTACGTCAATTGCACTGCCCTCATCTAGACAACTAGTCATCTCCTCGGAAAAATTCAATCAAATTTGTTAGACATGATCTCCCCTTGACAAAGCCATGCTGACTATCCCTGCCTCTCCAAGTGGAGATTAACCCTGTCCTTCAGAATTTTTTCCAGTAGTTACTCTACCACTGATGTTAGACTCACTGGCCTGTAATTACCTGGTTTATCCCTACTACCCTTCTTGAATAATGGTACCACATTCACTGTCCTCCAGTCCTCTGGCACCTCTCCTGTGGCTAGAGAGGATTTGAAAATTAGTGTCAGAGCCCCTGCAATCTTCTCCCTTGTCTCACACAGCAGCCTGGGATACATCTCATCTGTGCCTGGCTTCACACTCCCTGGACACATTACTGATGCCTGCACCTCGATGATGCTTGTCATTGCTACCAGAATGTCATGGGCAGACATCACAGAGTTCTATCATTCTCTCTGTGTGCTGTGTGCAGTTCTAATACCCACACTATAGGAAGGGTGTGATTGCACTGGAGGGTGCAGGGGAGATTCACGAGGTAGTTGCCTGGGCTGGAGCGTTTCAGCTATGAAGAGAGACTGGATAGGCTAGGGTTGTTTTCCGTAGAGCAGAGAAGGCTGAGGGGGGACCTGATAGAGGTATATGAAATTATGAAGGGCATAGATAGGAAGAAACTTCTCCCCTTAGCGGAGGTGTCAATAACCAGGGGGTATAGATTTAAGGTAAGGGGCAGGAGGTTTAGAGGGGATTTGAGGAAAAGGTTTTTCACCCAGAGGGTGGTTGGAACCTGGAACCCACTGCCTGAGGGGGTGGTAGAGGCAGGAACCCTCACAACATTTAAGAAATGTCTAGATGAGCACTTGAAACGCCATAGCATACAGGGCTACAGGCCAAGTGCTGGAAAATGGGATTAGAATAGATAGGTGCTTGATGGCCGGCATGGACACGATGGGCCGAAGGACCTGTTTCTGTGCTGTATAACTCTATGATTCTATGAATGAGGGGTGATCTCATTGAAATCTACAAAATATTTAAAGGAATAGACAGAGTAGATGCAGGTAAGATGTTTCCCCTGATTGTCATGGGGACATAATTTCAAAATAAGGGAGAAGCCACTTAGGACCGAGATAAGGAGAATTTTTTTTTACTCAGGGTTGTGAATCTTTGCAATTCTCTACCCCAGAGAGCTGTGGAAGCTCAGTCATTGAGTATGTTTAAAGCAGAGGTTGACCAATTTCTAAATATCAATGACATAAATGGATATGGGGGTAGTGCAGGAAAAAGGCACTGAAATGGATGATCAGCCATGATCATATTGAGTGGCAGAGTAGGCTCGATGGGTTGAATAGCCTACTCCTGCTCCTATGAAACCCGGCATCCACAGATATCTGGCTGCACCCCATCCAGCATCTTAAACATTCACTCCCTCCACCTCTGATATATGGTGGCAGCAGTGTGTTCCATCTACAAGATGCACTGCAGGAATTCACCATGGCTCTTCAGACAGCACCTTTCAAACCCACGACCGCTACCATCTAGAAGGACAAGGGCAGCAGACACTTGGGGACATCACTACCTGGAAGTTCCCCTCCAAGCCACACACCATCCTGACTTGGAAATATATCACCGTTCCTTCACTGTCACTGGGTCAAAATACTGGGGCTCCCTTCCTAACAGCACATGGACTGCAGCAGTTCAAGAACGAATCTCACCACCACCTTCTCAAGGGCAATTAGGGATGGGCAATAAATGCTGGCCATGCATCCCAAGAATAAGTTAAAAGGTTGGCTTACTGCTGGCATTATGTTGTGGGGTATAATGTCACAGTCAGTGTGACAGAGCCACAGGACACCCATGGGAGAGGTGTACCCAGTTACAGGATGTCAATTAGTGCAGGATTCATACAAACCAGAACAACCATCAGATAACAGGACCCCCACCATCCGCCCAACAACCCATCTCTATCTTGCCTACTGTGCCCTTCAACATTTGGACCACAACACAGGACTGGATGAGAATCCAGGCACAAACACAGATGGCATTGAGAGACCTAAGCAAGACTCACCTGAGTGGCGATTCCCGCATGGTCACAGCCAGGAACCCAGAGGACCTTCCAGCCCTGCATCCTTCGCCTGAAAGAAAAAGTCACACACTTTCAACTCCCAACTACGTGCTCAGCTTAACATTGCCTTTTCTGCGTATTCACGGGTGTCAGACGGTCACGAGTGCTATATAAATACATTTCACCATGACATTTCTAGAGACCCTTAATGCATCATCTCAAACATACCACAGTGCCAGACCAGTACCCACCAGCACTGTACCCGTGTAATACACTGACAGACCTGTACCCACCAGCACTGTGCCCCAGTGTTATACAGTGACAGAACTGTGCCCACCAGCACTGTACCCCAGTGTTATACACTGACAGACCTGTACCCGCCAACACTGTACCCCAGTGTTATACAGTGACAGACCTGTACCCGCCAGCACTGTACCCCAGTTATACACTGACAGAGCTGTACCCACCAGCACTGTACCCCAGTGTAATACACTGACAGACCTCTACCCACCAGCACTGTATCCCAGTGTTATACAGTGACAGACCTGTACCCGCCAGCACTGTACCCCAGTGTAATACACTGACAGAGCTGTACCCACCAGCACTGTATCCCAGTGTTATACAGAGACAGGCCTGTACCCGCCAGTACTTTGGGGGGGGGATGGCGCAGTGGTATTGCTGCCGGACTATTATTCCAGAAACCCAGGCTAATGCTCTGGGAACCTGGGTTCGAATCCCATCACAGCAGATGGTGGAATTTCAATTCAATAAAAATCTGAAATTAAAAACCAGTGTCAATTGTCGTAAAAACCCATCTGGTTCACTAATGTCTTTTAGGGAAGGAAATCTGTTGTCCATACCTGGTCTGGTCTACATGTAACTTCAGACCCACAGCAATGTGGTTGACTCTTAAATGCCCTCTGAAATGGCCTAGCAAGACACTCAGTTGTAACAAACAGCTACAAAGTCACAAAAAGGAATGAAACCGGACAGACCACCCGGCATCGACCTAGGCACTGGAAACGACAAGAGCAATCTCAGTCCTATCGACCCTGCAAAGTGCTCCTTACGAACATCTGGGGTCTAGTCCCAAAATTGGGAGATCTGTCTCACAGACTAGTCAAGCAACAGCTTGACATAGTCATCCTCACGGAATCATACAAATAATGTCCCAGACTCCACCATCACCATCCCTGGGCATGTCCTGTCCCACAGGCAGGACAGTCCCAGCAGAGGTGGCGGCACAGTGGTATACAGTTGGGAGGGAGTTGCCCTGGGAGTCCTCAACATCAACTCCGGACCCCATGAAGCCTCATGGCATCAGGTCAAACGTGGGCAAGGAAACCTCTTGCTGATTACCACGTACCGCCCTCCCTCAGCTGATGAATCAGTGCACCTCCATGTTGAACATCACTTGGAGGAAGCACTGAGGGTGAAAAGGGTGCAGAATGTACTCTGGGTGGGGGACTTCAATGTCCATCATCAAGGGTGGCTTGGTAGCACCACTACTGACCGAGCTGGCCAACTCCTAAAGGACATAGCTGCTAGAGTGGGTTTGCTGCAGGTGGTGAGGGAACCAACAAGAGGGAAAAACATACTTGACCTCATCCTCACCAACCTACCTGTCACAGATGCACCTGTCCATGACAGTGTCGGTAGGAGTGATCAGCACATAGTTGTTGTGGAGACGAAGTCCCGTCTTCACATTGAGGATACCCTCCATTGTGTTATGTGGCACTACCACCCTGCTAAATGGGATAAATTTCGAACAGACCTAGCAACTCAAGACTGGGCATCCATGAGGCGCTGTGGGCCATCAGCAGCAGCAGAATTGTACTCTAACACAATCTGTAACCTCATGGCCCGGCATATCCCCCACTCCACCATTGCCATCAAGCCAGGGGATCAACTCTGGTTAAATGAAGAGTGCAGGAGGGCATGCCAGGAGTAGCACCAGGCATACCTAAAAATCAGGTGTCAACCTGTTGAAGCTTTAAAACAGGACTACTTGCGTGCCAAACAGCATAAGCAGCAAGTGACAGATAGAGCTATGCGATCCCACAACCAATGGATCAAATCTAAGCTTTGCAGTCCTGCCACTGCCACATCCAGTCGTGAATGGTGGCAAACAAGTAAACAGCTTGCTGGAGGAGGTGGCTCCACAAATATCCCCATCCTTAATGATGGAGGAGCCCAGCACATCAGTGGAAGAGGGCTGAAGCATCCGCCGCAATCTTCAGCCAGAAGTGCCCAGTGGATGATCCATCTTGGCCTCCTCCGGAGGTCCCTAGCATCACAGATGCCAGCCTTCAGCCAATTCGATTCACTCCACATGATATCAAGAAACGGTTGAAGGCACTGGATACTGCAAAGGCTATGGGCCCTGACAACATTTCAGCAACAGTACTGAAGACTTCCAGAACTTGCCGCGCCCCTAGCCAAGCTGTTCCAGTACAGCTACAACACTGGCATCTCCCCGGCTATGTGGAAAATTGCCCAGGTATGTCCTGGTACACAAAAAGCAGGACAAATCCAACCTGGCCAATTACCGCCCTATCAGTCTACTCTCCATCATCAGTAAAGTAGCAGAAGGGGTCATCAACAGGGCTATCAAGCGGCACTTGTTTAGCAATAACTTGCTCACTGATGCCCAGTTTGGGTTCCACCAGGGCCACTCAGCTCCTGACCTCATTACAGCCTTGGTTCAAACAAAAGAGCTGAACTCCCGAGGTGAGGCGAGAGTGACTGCCCTTGACATCAAGGCAGCATTTGATCAAGTGTGGCATCAAGGAGCCCTAACAAAACTGGAGTCAATGGGAATCAGGGGGAAAGCTCTCAATTGGTTGGAGTCATACCTAGCACAAAGGAAAGATGGTTGTGGTTGTTGGAGGTCAGTCATCTCAGCTCCAGGACATCACTGCAGGAGTACCTCAGGGTAGTGTCCTCTGCCCAACCATCTTCAGCTGCTTCATCAATGACCTTCCTTCCATAATAAGGTCAGAAGTGGGGATGTTCACTGATGATTGCACAATGTTCAGCACCATTCACAACTCCTCAGATACTGAAGCAGTCCATGTCCAAATGCAGCAAAACCTGGACAATATCCAGGCTTGGGCTGACAAGTGGTAAGTAACATTTGCAACATACAAGTGCCAGGCAATGACCGTCTCCAACAAGAGAGAATCCAACCATCGCCCCTTGATGTTCAATGGCATTACCATCACTGAAACCCCCAGTATCAACATCCTGGGAGTTACCATTGACCAGAAACTGAACTGGACTAGCCATAGAAATATTGTGGCTACACGAGCAGGTCAGAGACTAGGAATAGTGCGACGGGTAACCCACCACCTGACTCCCCAAAGCCTGTCCACCATCTACAAGGCACAAGTCAGGAATGTGATGGAATACCCCCCACTTGCCTGGATGAGTGCAGCTCCTACAGCACTGAAGAAGCTGGACACCGTCCAAGAAAAAGCAGCCCACTTGATTGGTACCACATCCACAAACATGCACTCCTCCCCCCACCCCCAGGTCTGTCACTGTATAACACTGGGGTACAGTACTGGTGGGGAAAGTCTATCACTATAACACTGGGGTACAGTGCTGCTGGGTACAGGTCTGTCTCTGTATAACACCGACGCACAGTAGCAGCAGTGTGTACCATCTACAAGATGCACTGCAGGAATTCGCCAAGGTTCCTTGGCAACACCTTCCAAACCCACGACCACTACCATCTAGAAGGACAAGGGCAGCAGATAGATGGGAACACCACCGCTTGGAACTTCCCCTCCAAGTCACTCACCATCCTGACTTAGAAATATATCGCCATTCCTTCACTGTCGCTGGGTCAAAATCCTGGAACTCCCTTCCTAACAGCACTGTGGGTGTACCTATATCACATGGACTGCAGCAGTTCAAGAAGGCAGCTCATCACCATCTTCTCAAGGGCAACTAGGGATGGGCAATAAATGCTGGCCCAGCCAGTAAAGCCCACATCCCGTGAATGAATTAAAAAAAACTGTACCCCAGTTAGACAAAGTCGGGCTTGGACCACCAGTACTGTCTCCCAGTGTTATAGTGACAGACCTATACCTAACAATACTGTATCCCAGTTTTATGCAGTCAGGCTTGTACCCAGCAGTACTGTATTCCAGTGTTGTACAGTGACAGACTTGTACCCACCAGCACTGTGCACCAGTGTTACACAGGAACAGACCTGTACCCACCAGCACTGTACCCCAGTGTTATACAGAGACAGATGTGTAGCCATTAGCACTGCACCTCAGTGTAAAGCAGTGACTGTGACCTATTGTACAGATCAAACATTTACCATCGAACCACAGCATCCTGGATTGCAACAGTTAGAGCGTGACCCAGGTGGAGGGAGCCAGTCACATTGGGTGGAGGGATACACAGGGAGAAGGTTGAGTTCTCACGATGAGGCAAGCGTTCCTGTGGAAGAAGCAGCAGTTAAGATGGTTACATCGTGGCCCAGTACCTCTGCACCTTATGATTCTCACTTAGACCTATGCCAATTTTCTCTCCTCCCCTCCCCTTCTGGCTCTCGTCTCTGCCCTTCCACCCCCGAATCCTGCATCACCCTCTCTGGCTTTCCCTCCATCCCTCCCCACCCTCCTATTCCCCCCCTTCCGTCTCTCCTACAAAGGGGAGTGTATTGGAGGTGTATACATGGGAGGGAAGCATACTATGCATGAGCAGGGAACACGCATACCCAGCCGTGAATTGTTCCCTTCACTCAGTGTGAAAAATTGCACTATGCTCACACACACACCTTGTCCTGATTCCTAACCACTACAGTTGCACAGATCCTCATCCAAAGCAACTTGCATCCACCCCGCTAACCCCCCCACAAACCTCTGCTCCCTCAGATCTGTCACACACACACGCCATACTCACATGATACTCGGGTTTGAAGAAGCCTTGCTGCTCCCACCAGGGGTACCAGGCAGCCTCCACATATTGGGGACTGTACGAGTCTGGCAGCGGTACTGAGGTATCTGTGACAGAAGCATGAAGTTTGAAAACACCCAACTCTTTCAACGTTCCAGACAATTGAGAGAGCCTCTGAAAACATCCAAGTCAACGCCCCCCAGCATTTCAGGAGTTAGGAATTCGCTCTCCAAACATCTGACTATTCCAGGACTTCGGGTGAGACAAAAGTCTTTGCAGCCTATTTATAGAATTCCAGGTTCCCTCAGTAAAACACCCAGACAATCAACATTTTATCATGACAGAGCCCGGTCTCAAAACCTTTATGGATGAGCAAGGCCATTCAGCCCATCTTAGTTTACCAATCCAGAGGACAGCGCGCAGATTGATTGAGGGATTGGACTATGAAGAGCGTCATGTCCATAAGACACATCAGAGATCATAAACTGTGTAAATCAAACTTTACTTTCTGCTTATTTAAAAATGGGATTTGCTGGACCAAAAACATGGCTGCTACAGGTCACGATTTGCAAGCTGGAAGTTTCCAGAACTGTAGCTAACAGTAACTACAGCACAAAGCTCTACCTTCATTGTTGTGGAATTGTACCCCTATCATTGTGTGGACCCATTTCTACCAATAAAACAAGGGAGCAGCAGATGGTCTGTCTCCCCAGCCTGGACTTATAACAAAGTGGGAGTCATTAATACTTGCCATACCTGCAGGGGTGCTAACCAGCACCACCATCAATCTGGTTTCCCCTTATATTGATATTCTTGCGAAGTGTCCTGATGAGTGCAAGACAAAAAGCTTCGACATGTCTCTTTTTTCAGCAATACTCAAGGTCAGTATGCCTCGCTCCCCTGCCCCGTAACAAGAACAACTATGTAATTTCCACATGCATGACACCCTCACAGGATAAACTCGAGTGGTGATTGATTGATTGATTGCAGTGTTTAGGGTTCTCACGGGAGTCAATGCAGCGTACTACAAGCTATGCCACCTCACCCAGATTGAAGTTTCAGCATTCGCTCCTACCTTTCTTCTCTCCAGGCGGTGTTAGCACGGAGTAAGTGATCACCTCGGGCTCCAACCAGGGCTGCTCTCCCCGGCCCTGTGAGAATCGGAAATTCAGTTATTCGAACCTGTGTGCTGCAGCATTAACCCTGGGCACTGACCACAGACGAGATACTGTCAGGAGCAGAATCCCCGCTCACCAATCTCCTTCCTCTTCACTCCGATTGTAATTCCTGGATACTGCCGGTGCATCTGCATCACTGGGTGGTTAGCGAAAGGCTAACACCAGCCCCTACCCAAAGCTACCACTCCACAAACTGCCTCACCCCCCTCCACTTCCCAGCCGAAGCACAACACGCTCTCTATCCTCCCAAAGTCCCACACATCCTCAAACCACATCCCCACACGCCTAAACTGTCCTAGGCACCCCAAACCCCCGAAAAACCACTCTCCTTCCAGGCGATAACACCTCTTATTGCCTCCACCTCACCTCCCACTTAAGCCCTGCCCCACCATCACCACCCCACAATAATACCCCTCACCCATCCCCCACTTACCACACCCCTGCAGCCTCCCCTCCATGGTTACACATCCCTTGCACCCGGCCCTCTCCCCCTCCCCCATGCACGCCTCCTGCCCCCTCCCCCTTGCACGCCCCCTGCCCCCTGCCCCATGCACGCCCCCTGCGCCCTCCCCCATGCACGCCCCCTGTCCCCTTTGCACGCCCCCTGCCCCCTCCCCCCTGCACACCCCCTCCCCATTGCACGCCCCCTGCCCCCTCCCCCTTGCACGCCCCCTGCCTCCTCCCCCTTGCAAGCCCCCTGCTCCCTCCCACTTGCACGCCCCCTGCCCCCTCCCCCTTGCACGCCCCCTGCCCCCTCCCCCTTGCACGCCCCCTGCCCCCTCCCCCTTGCATGCCCCCTCCCCCTTGCATGCCCCCTCCCCCTTGCACGCACCCTGTCCCCTCCCCCTTGCACGCCCCCTGCCCCCTCCCCCATGCACGCCCCCTGCTCCCTCCCCCAAGCACGCCCCCTGCCCCCTTTGCACGCCCCCTGCCCCCTCCCCCATGCACGCCCCCTGCCCCCTTTGCACGCCCCCTGCCCCCTCCCCCATGCACGCCCCCTGCCCCCTTTGCACGCCCCCTGCCCCCTCCCCCATGCACGCCCCCTGCCCCCTCCCCCATGCACGCCCCCTGCCCCATGCACGCCCCCCGCCCCCTGCCCCATGCACGCCCCCCGCCCCCTCCCCCATGCACGCCCCCCGCCCCCTCCCCCATGCACGCCCCCCGCCCCCTCCCCCATGCACGCCCCCGCCCCCTCCCCCATGCAGGCCCCCCGCCCCCTCCCCCATGCAGGCCCCCTGCCCCCTCCCCCTTGCACACCCCCTGCCCCCTCCCCCATGCACGCCCCCTGCCCCTACCCCAATACACGTCCTCTGCCCTCTCAATTCTCCCTCTCTCGCTTCCATTCCTCCTCCTCTCACCTCCCCGCTCCCACTCCGGGCCTCGATCTCCTCCACTCGCCGCCGCTGCCTCTTCTCCTTCCCGACTCGGTCCCGAACGTGGCTCTGGACCCCGCTGCTGACCCAGGCCGAGGCTCCAGGGTGCAGCCGGACCTGAGGACCGACCTCCCACCACCAAAACCGGAGAAACATGGAGAGCCACTCAACACAGCGGAATTTATTCCGCCAACTTCCCAACCTCTCACCGCCGGAACCGGAAATGGAGCAGCTCATGGCCAACTTCCATCCACTTCCGGCGAAGAATCACAGCAAATCAGAAAGAGAGAGAAATCAGCCCAAACACAGAGAGAGAGAGAAATCACCCCAAACACAGAGAGAAATCACCCCAAACACAGAGAAATCACCCCAAACACAGAGAGAAATCACACCAAACACAGAGAAATCACCCCAAACACAGAGAGAGAGAGAAATCACCCCAAACACAGAGAGAGAGAGAGAAATCACCCCAAACACAGAGAGAGAGAGAAATCACCCCAAACACAGAGAGAGAGAGAAATCACACCAAACACAGAGAGAAATCACCCCAAACACAGAGAAATCACCCCAAACACAGAGAGAGAGAGAGAGAAATCACCCCAAACACAGAGAGAGAGAGAGAAATCACACCAAACACAGAGAGAAATCACCCCAAACACAGAGAAATCACCCCAAACACAGAGAGAGAGAGAAATCACCCCAAACACAGAGAGAGAGAGAAATCACCCCAAACACAGAGAGAGAGAGAAATCACCCCAAACACAGAGAGAGAGAGAGAAATCACACCAAACACAGAGAGAAATCACCCCAAACACAGAGAAATCACCCCAAACACAGAGAGAGAGAGAGAAATCACCCCAAACACAGAGAGAGAGAGAGAAATCACCCCAAACACAGAGAGAAATCACCCCAAACACAGAGAAATCACCCCAAACACAGAGAGAAATCACACCAAACACAGAGGAATCACCCCAAACACAGAGAGAGAGAGAAATCACCCCAAACACAGAGAGAGAGAGAAATCACCCCAAACACACAGAGAGAGAAATCACCCCAAACACAGAGAGAGAGAAATCACCCCAAACACAGAGAGAGAGAGAAATCACCCCAAACACAGAGAGAGAAATCACCCCAAACACAGAGAGAGTGAGAGAAATCACCCCTAAACACACAGAGAGAGAGAAATCACCACAAACACATAGAGAGAGAAACCACCCAAACACACAGAGAGAGAAATCACCCCAAACACAGAGAGAGAAATCACCCCAAACACAGAGAGAGTGAGAGAAATCACCCCAAACACAAAGAGAGGGAAAGAAATCACCCCAATCACAGAGAGAGAGAAATCACCCCAAACACAGAGAGAGACAGAAATCACCCCAAACACATAAAGAGAGAAATCACCACAAACACATAGAGAGACAAATCACCCCAAACACAGAGAAAGAGAGAGAGAAATCACCCCAAACACATAAAGAGAGAAATCACCCCAAACACATAGAGAGGGAAATCACCCCAAACACACAGAGAGAGAGAAATCACCCCAAACACACAGAGAGAGAAGTGACCGGAACACAGAGAGAGAGAAATCACGCCAAACACAAAGAGGGGGAGCGAAATCACCCCAAACACAGAGAGAGAGAAATCACCCCAAACACAGAGACAGTGAGAGAAATCGCCCCAAACGCACAGAGAGAGAAATCACCCCAAACACAGAGAGAGAGAAATAACCCCAAACACAGAAAGAGAGAGAAATCACCCCAAACACAGAGACAGTGAGAGAAATCACCCCAAACACACAGAGAGAGAAATCACCCCAAACACAGAGAGAGAGAGAAACCACCCCAAACACAGAGAGAGAGAGAAATCGCCCCAAACACAGAGAGAGGGAGAAATCACCCCAAACACAGAGAGAGAAATGACCCCAAACACAGAGAGAGTGAGAAAAATCACCCCTAAACACACAATGAGAGAGAAATCACCACAAACACATAGAGAGAGAAACCACCCAAACACACAGAGAGAGAAATCACCCCAAACACAGAGAGAGAAATCACCCCAAACACAGAGAGAGAGAGAGAAATCACCCCAAACACAAAGAGAGGGAAAGAAATCACCCCAATCACAGAGAGAGAGAAATCAACCCAAACACAGAGAGAGACAGAAATCACCCCAAACACATAAAGAGAGAAATCACCACAAACACATAAAGAGAGAAATCACCCCAAACACATAGAGAGGGAAATCACCCCAAACACACAGAGAGAGAGAAATCACCCCAAACACACAGAGAGAGAAATGACCGGAAAACAGAGAGAGAGAAATCACGCCAAACACAAAGAGGGGGAGAGAAATCACCCCAAACACAGAGAGAGAGAAATCACCCCAAACACATAGAGAGTGAAATAACCCTAAACACAGAGAGAGAGAAATCATCCCAAACACAGAGACAGTGAGAGAAATCACCCCAAACACAGAGAGAGAGAAATAACCCCAAACACAGAAAGAGAGAGAAATCACCCCAAACACAGAGAGAGGGAGAGAAATCACCCCAAACACATAAAGAGAGAAATCACCCCAAACACACAGAGAGAGAAATCACCCCAAATACAGAGCGAGAGAAATCACCCCAAACACAGAGAGAGAGAGAGAGAGAAATCACCCCAAACATAGAGAGAGAGAAATCACCCCAAACACAGAGAGAGAGAAATCACCCCAAACACACAGAGAAAGAAATCACCCCAAAACACAGAGTGAGAGAAATCAACCCCAAACACAGAGAGAGAGAGAGAGAGAGAGAGAAATCACTCCAAACACAAAGAGAGAGAAATCACTCCAAACACACAGAGAGAGAAATCAACCCAAACACAGAGAGAGAGAGAGAATCACCCCAAACACAGAGAGAGAGAGAGAGAAGTCACCCCAAACACAGAGAGAGAGTGGGAAATCACCCCAAACACAGAGAGAGAGAGAAATCACCCCAAACACAGAGAGAGAGAAATATCCCCCCAAACAGAGATAGAGAAATCAGCCCAAACACAGAGAGAGAGAGAGAGAGAGAGAGAGAAATCACCCCAAACACAGAGAGAGAGAAAGAAATCACCCCATACACAGAGAGAGAGAGGAATCACCCCAAACCACAGAGAGAGAGAAATCACCCCAAACACAGAGAGGGAGAGAGAAAATCACCCCAAACACATAGAGAAATCACCCCAAACACAGAGAGAGAGAGAGAAATCACCCCAAACACAGAGAGAGAGAGAAATCACCCCAAACACAGAGAGAGAGAGAGAGAGAAATCACCCCAAACACAGAGGGAGCGAGAAATCACCCAAACACAGAGAGAGAAATCACCCCAAACACAGAGAGAGTGAGAGAAATCACCCCTAAACACACACAGAGAGAGAAATCACCACAAACACATAGAGAGAGAAACCACCAAACACACAGAGAGAGAAATCACCCCAAACACAGAGAGAGAATCACCCCAAACACAGAGAGAGAGAGAAATCACCCCAAACACAAAGAGAGGAAAAGAAATCACCCCAATCACAGAGAGAGAGAAATCACCCCAAACACAGAGAGAGACAGAAATCACCCCAAACACATAAAGAGAGAAATCACCACAACCACATAGAGAGAGAAATCACCACAAACACAGAGAGAGAGAGAAATCACCCCAAACACAGAGAAAGAGAGAGAGAAATCACCCCAAACACATAAAGAGAGAAATCACCCCAAACACATAGAGAGGGAAATCACCCCAAACACACAGAGAGAGAGAAATCACCCACACACACAGAGAGAGAAATGACCGGAACACAGAGAGAGAGAAATCACGCCAAACACAAAGAGGGGGAGAGAAATCACCCCAAACACAGAGAGAGAGAAATCACCCCAAACACATAGAGAGTGAAATAACCCTAAACACAGAGAGAGAGAAATCATCCCAAACACAGAGACAGTGAGAGAAATCGCCCCAAACGCACAGAGAGAGAAATCACCCCATACACAGAGAGAGAGAGAGAAATCATCCCCAAACACACAGAGAGAGAAATCACTCCAAACACAAAGAGAGAGAAATAACCCCAAACAGAAAGAGAGACAAATCACCCCAAACACAGAGACAGTGAGAGAAATCACCCCAAACACACAGAGAGAGAAATCACCCCAAACACATAGAGAGTGAAATAACCCTAAACACACAGAGAGAGAAATCATCCCAAACACAGAGACAGTGAGAGAAATCGCCCCAAACGCACAGAGAGAGAAATCACCCCATACACACAGAGAGAGAAATCATCCCCAAACACAGAGAGAGAGAAATCACTCCAAACACAAAGAGAGAGAAATAACCCCAAACACAGAAAGAGAGACAAATCACCCCAAACACAGAGACAGTGAGAGAAATTACCCCAAACACACAGAGAGAGAAATCACCCCAAACACAGAGAGAGAGAGAAACCACCCCAAACACAGAGAGAGAGAGAAATCAACCCAAACACAGAGAGAGAGAGAAATCACCCCAAACACACAGAGAGAGAGAGAGAGATGTCACCCCAAACACAGAGAGAGAGAGAGGAATCACACCAAACACAGAGAGAGAGTGGGAAATCACCCCAAACACAGAGAGAGAGAGAAATCACCCCAAACACAGAGAGAGAGAAATATCCCCCCCAAACAGAGATAGAGAAATCAGCCCAAACACAGAGAGAGAGAGAGAGAAATCACCCCAAACACAGAGAGAGAGAGAGAAATCACCCCAAACACAGAGAGAGAGAGAAATCACCCCAAACACAGAGAGAGAGAGAAATCACCCCAAACACAGAGCGAGAGAGAGAAATCACCCCAAACACATAGAGAAATCACCCCAAACACAGAGAGAGAGAGAGAAATCACCCCAAACACACAGAGAGAGAGAAATCACCCCAAACACAGAGAGAGAGAGAGAGAGAAATCACCCCAAACACAGAGGGAGCGAGAAATCACCCCAAACACAGAGAGAGAAATCACCCCAAACACAGAGAGAGTGAGAGAAATCACCCCTAAACACACACAGAGAGAGAAATCACCACAAACACATAGAGAGAGAAACCACCCAAACACACAGAGAGAGAAATCACCCCAAACACAGAGAGAGAAATCACCCCAAACACAGAGAGAGAGAGAAATCACCCCAAACACAAAGAGAGGGAAAGAAATCACCCCAATCACAGAGAGAGAGAAATCACCCCAAACACAGAGAGAGACAGAAATCACCCCAAACACATAAAGAGAGAAATCACCACAAACACATAGAGAGAGAAATCACCACAAACACAGAGAGAGAGAGAAATCACCCCAAACACAGAGAAAGAGAGAGAGAAATCACCCCAAACACATAAAGAGAGAAATCACCCCAAACACATAGAGAGGGAAATCACCCCAAACACACAGAGAGAGAGAAATCACCCCACACACACAGAGAGAAATGACCAGAACACAGAGAGAGAGAAATCACGCCAAACACAAAGAGGGGGAGAGAAATCACCCCAAACACAGAGAGAGAGTGGGAAATCACCCCAAACACATAGAGAGTGAAATAACCCTAAACACAGAGAGAGAGAAATCATCCCAAACACAGAGAGAGAGAGAGAGAGAAATCACTCCAAACACAAAGAGAGAGAAATCACTCCAAACACACAGAGAGAGAAATCACCCCAAACACACAGAGAGAGAGAGAGAGAGAGAGAGGATGAGAAATCACCCCAAAAGAAAGAGAGAGAAACTTCCCCCAAACAGAGAGGGAGAGAAATCACCCCCATATAAAGAAAGAGAGGGAGAGAAATCACCCCCAAACAAAGAAAGAGAGAGAGAGAGAGAGAAATCATACTCAAACACAGAGAGAGAGAGAAAAAAATCACCCCAAACACAGAGAGAGAGAGAGAAATCACCCCAAACACAGAGAAATCACCCAAAACACAGAGAGAAATCACCCCAAACTCACAGAGAGAGAGAAATCACCCCAAACACAGAGAAATCACCCCAAACACACAGAGAGAGAAGTCACCCCAAACACAGAGAGAGAGAGAAATCACCCCAAACACAGAGAGAGAGAGAGAGAAGTCACCCCAAACACACAGAGAGAGAGAAATCACCCCAAACACAGAGAGAGAGAGAGAAATCACCCCAAACACAGAGAGAGAGAAATCACCCCAAACACAGAGAGAGAGAGAGAGAAATCACCCCAAACACACAGAGAGAGAAATCACCCCAAACACAGAGAGAGAGAAATCACCCCAAACACACAGAGAAAGAAATCACCCCAAAACACAGAGTGAGAGAAATCACCCCAAACACAGAGAGAGAGAGAGAGAGAAATCACTCCAAACACAAAGAGAGAGAAATCACTCCAAACACACAGAGAGAGAAATCACCCCAAACACAGAGAGAGAGAGAGAGAGAGAGAGGGTGAGAAATCACCCCAAAAGAAAGAGAGGGGGAGAGAGAAACTTCCCCCAAACAGAGAGGGAGAGAAATCACCCCCAAACAAAGAAAGAGAGAGAGAGAGAGAGAGAGAAATCATACACAAACACAGAGAGAGAGAGAAAAAAATCACCCCAAACACAGAGAGAGAGAGAGAGAGAAATCACCCCAAACACAGAGACAGTGAGAGAAATCACCCTAAACACAGAGAGAGAGAGAAATCACCCAAACACAGAGAAATCACCCCAAACACAGAGAGAAATCACCCCAAACACACAGAGAGAGAGAAATCACCCCAAACACAGAGAAATCACCCCAAACACAGAGAGAGAGAAGTCACCCCAAACACAGAGAGAGAGAGAAATCACCCCAAACACAGAGAGAGAGAGAGAGAGAGAGAAATCACCCCAAACACAGAGAGAGAGAAATCACCCCAAACACAGAGAGAGAGAAATCACCCAAAACACACAGAGAAAGAAATCACCCCAAAACACAGAGTGAGAGAGAGAGAAATCACCCCAAACACAGAGACAGTGAGAGAAATCACCCCAAACACAGAGAAATCACCCCAAACACAGAGAGAAATCACCCCAAACACACAGAGAGAGAGAAATCACCCCAAACACAGAGAAATCACCCCAAACACAGAGAGAGAGAAGTCACCCCAAACGCAGAGAGAGAGAGAAATCACCCCAAACACAGAGAGAGAGAGAGAGAAATCACCCCAAACACAGAGAAATCACCCCAAACACAGAGAGAAATCACCCCAAACACACACAGAGAGAGAAATCACACCAAACACAGAGAAATCACCCCAAACACAGAGAAATCACCCCAAACACAGAGAGAGAGAGAGAGAGAAATCACCCCAAACACAGAGGGAGCGAGAAATCACCCCAAACACAGAGAGAGAAATCACCCCAAACACAGAGAGAGTGAGAGAAATCACCCCAAACACAAAGAGAGGGAAATAAATCACCCCAATCACAGAGAGAGAGAAATCACCCCAAACACAGAGAGAGACAGAAATCACCCCAAACACATAAAGAGAGAAATCACCACAAACACATAGAGAGAGAAATCACCCCAAACACAGAGAGAGAGAGAAATCACCCCAAACACAGAGAAAGAGAGAGAGAAATCACCCCAAACACATAAAGAGAGAAATCACCCCAAACACATAGAGAGGGAAATCACCCCAAACACACAGAGAGAGAGAAATCACCCCAAACACACAGAGAGAGAAATGACCGGAACACAGAGAGAGAGAAATCATGCCAAACACAAAGAGGGGGAGAGAAATCACCCCAAACACAGAGAGAGAGAAATCACCCCAAACACATAGAGAGTGAAATAACCCTAAACACAGAGAGAGAGAAATCATCCCAAACACAGAGACAGTGAGAGAAGTCGCCCCAAACGCACATAGAAAGAAATCACCCCAAACACAGAGAGAGAGAAATCACCCCAAACACACAGAGAGAGAAATCACCCCATACACAGAGAGAGAGAGAGAAATCATCCCCAAACACAGAGAGAGAGAAATCACTCCAAACACAAAGAGAGAGAAATAACCCCAAACACAGAAAGAGAGACAAATCACCCCAAACACAGAGACAGTGAGAGAAATCACCCCGAACACACAGAGAGAGAAATCACCCCAAACACAGAGAGAGAGAAACCACCCCAAACACAGAGAGAGAGAGAAATCACCCCAAACACA
>NW_027598908.1:0-34669 GCF_964194155.1 Cetorhinus maximus
TAACAGCGTTGTGGGTGTACCTGCACTACACACGGGACAAAATCCTGGAACTTCCTCCCTAACAGCGCCGTTGGTGTACCTACACCACACACGGGACAAAATCCAGGAACTCACTCCCTAACAGCGCCGTGGGTGTACCTACACCACAGAGACAAAATCCTGGAACTCCCTCCCAAACAACGCCGTGGGTGTACCTACACCACACGGAGAAAATCCTGGAACTCCCTCCCTAACAGCGCCGTTGGTGTACCTACACCACACGGACAAAATCCTGGAACTACCTCCCTAACAGCGCCGTCGGTGTACCTACACCACACGGGACAAAATCCTGGAACTCCCTCCCTAACAGCGCCGTGGGGTGTACCTATACCACAGGGACAAAATCCTGGAACTCCCTCCCTAACAGCGCCGTGGATGTATCTACACCACACGGACAAAATCCTGGAACTCCCTCCCTAACAGCGCCGTGGGTGTACCTACACCAGACGCGGACAAAATCCTGGAACTCCCTCCCTAACAGCGCCGTGGGTGTACCTACACCACACGGGGACAAAATCCTGGAACTACCTCCCTAACAGCGCTGTGAGTGTACCTACACCACACGGACAAAATCCTGGAACTCCCTCCCTAGCAGCGCCGTGGGTGTACCTACACCACACACGGGACAAAATCCTAGAACTCCCTCCCTAACAGCACTGTGGGTGTACCTACACCACACGGATAAAATCCTGGAACTCCCTCCCTAACAGCGCTGTGGGTGTACCTACACCACACGGACAAAATCCTGGAACTCCCTCCCTAACATCGCACTAGGTGTACCTACACCATAGGGTCAAATTCTGGAACTGCCTCTCTAACTGCGCCATGTGTGTACCTACACCACAGGGACAAAATCCTGGAACACCCTCCCTAACAGCGCCGTGGGTGTACCTACACCACACGGGGAGAAAATCCTGGAACTCCCTCCCTAACAGCGCCGTGGGTGTACCTACACCACAGGGACAAAATCCTGGAACTCCGTCCCTAACAGCGCTGTGGGTGTACCTACACCACAAACGGGGACAAAATCCTGGAACTCCCTCCCTAACAGCGCCGTGGGTGTACCTACACCACACACGGGACAAAATCCTGGAACTCACTCACTAACAGCGCCGTGGGTGTACCTACACCACTGGGACAAAATCCTGGAACTCCATCCCTAACGGCGCTGTGGGTGTACCTACACCACAAACGGGACTAAATCCTGGAACTCCCTCCCTAACAGCGCCGTGGGTGTTCCTACACCACACACGGGACAAAATCCTGGAACTCACTCCCTAACAGCGCCGTGGGTGTACCTACACCACAGGGACAAAATCTTGGAACTCCCTCCCTAACAGCGCCGTGGGTGTACCTACACCACACGGGGAGAAAATCCTGGAACTCCCTCCCTAACAGCGCCGTGGGTGTACCTACACCACACGGACAAAATCCTGGAACTCCCTCCCTAACAGCGCCGTGGGTGTACCTACACCATACGGACAAAATCCTGGAACTCCCTCCCTAACAGCGCTGTGGGTGTACCTACACCACACACGGGACAAAATCCTGGAAGTACCTCCCTAACAGCACCGTGGGTGTACCTACACCACACACGGGACAAAATCCTGGAACTCACTCCCTAACAGCGGCGTGGGTGTACCTACACCACAGGGACAAAATCCTGGAACTCCCTCCCTAACAGCGCTGTGGGTGTACCTATACCACATGGACAAAATCCTGGAAGTCCCTCCCGAACAGCACCGTGCGTGTACTGACACCACACGGACAAAATCCAGGAACTCCCTCCCTAACAGCGCCGTGGGTGTACCTACACCACACGGACAAAATCCTGGAACTCCCTCCCTAACATCGCACTGGGTGTAGCTACACCATAGGGTCAAGTTCTGGAACTGCCTCTCTAACTGCGCCCTGTGTGTACCTACACCAAAGGGACAAAATCCTGGAACTCGCTCCCTAACAGCGCTGTGGGTGTACCTACACCACACGGACAAAATCCTGGAACTCCCCTCCCTAACAGCGCTGTGGGTGTACCTACACAACACTCGGGACAAAATCCTGGAACTTCCTCCCTAACATCGCCGTGGGTGTACCAACACCACACACGGGACAAGATCCTGGAACTCACTCCCTAACAACGCCGTGGGTGTACCTACACCACAGGGACAAAATCCTGGAACTCCCTCCCTAACAGCGCTGTGGGTGTACCTACACCACACGATGACAAAATCCAGGAACTCCCTCCCTAACAGCGCCGTGGGTGTACCTACACCACACGGGAAAAATCCTGGAACTCCCTCCCTAACAGCGCCGTGGTTGTACCTACACCACACGGACAAAATCCTGGAACTCCCTCCCTAACAGCGCCGTGGGTGTACCTACACCACACGGACAAAATCCTGGAACTCCCTCCCTAACAGCGTTGTGGGTGTACCTGCACTACACACGGGACAAAATCCTGGAACTTCCTCCCTAACAGCGCCGTTGGTGTACCTACACCACACACGGGGACAAAATCCAGGAACTCACTCCCTAACAGCGCCGTGGGTGTACCTACACCACAGAGACAAAATCCTGGAACTCCCTCCCAAACAACGCCGTGGGTGTACCTACACCACACGGAGAAAATCCTGGAACTCCCTCCCTAACAGCGCCGTTGGTGTACCTACACCACACGGACAAAATCCTGGAACTACCTCCCTAACAGCGCCGTCGGTGTACCTACACCACACGGGACAAAATCCTGGAACTCCCTCCCTAACAGCGCCGTGGGTGTACCTATACCACAGGGACAAAATCCTGGAACTCCCTCCCTAACAGCGCCGTGGATGTATCTACACCACACGGACAAAATCCTGGAACTCCCTCCCTAACAGCGCCGTGGGTGTACCTACACCAGACGCGGACAAAATCCTGGAACTCCCTCCCTAACAGCGCCGTGGGTGTACCTACACCACACGGGGACAAAATCCTGGAACTACCTCCCTAACAGCGCTGTGAGTGTACCTACACCACACGGACAAAATCCTGGAACTCCCTCCCTAGCAGCGCCGTGGGTGTACCTACACCACACACGGGACAAAATCCTAGAACTCCCTCCCTAACAGCACTGTGGGTGTACCTACACCACACGGATAAAATCCTGGAACTCCCTCCCTAACAGCGCTGTGGGTGTACCTACACCACACGGACAAAATCCTGGAACTCCCTCCCTAACATCGCACTAGGTGTACCTACACCATAGGGTCAAATTCTGGAACTGCCTCTCTAACTGCGCCATGTGTGTACCTACACCACAGGGACAAAATCCTGGAACACCCTCCCTAACAGCGCCGTGGGTGTACCTACACCACACGGGGAGAAAATCCTGGAACTCCCTCCCTAACAGCGCCGTGGGTGTACCTACACCACAGGGACAAAATCCTGGAACTCCGTCCCTAACAGCGCTGTGGGTGTACCTACACCACAAACGGGACAAAATCCTGGAACTCCCTCCCTAACAGCGCCGTGGGTGTACCTACACCACACACGGGACAAAATCCTGGAACTCACTCACTAACAGCGCCGTGGGTGTACCTACACCACTGGGACAAATCCTGGAACTCCATCCCTAACGGCGCTGTGGGTGTACCTACACCACAAACGGGACTAAATCCTGGAACTCCCTCCCTAACAGCGCCGTGGGTGTTCCTACACCACACACGGGACAAAATCCTGGAACTCACTCCCTAACAGCGCCGTGGGTGTACCTACACCACAGGGACAAAATCTTGGAACTCCCTCCCTAACAGCGCCGTGGGTGTACCTACACCACACGGGGAGAAAATCCTGGAACTCCCTCCCCTAACAGCGCCGTGGGTGTACCTACACCACACGGACAAAATCCTGGAACTCCCTCCCTAACAGCGCCGTGGGTGTACCTACACCATACGGACAAAATCCTGGAACTCCCTCCCTAACAGCGCTGTGGGTGTACCTACACCACACACGGGACAAAATCCTGGAAGTACCTCCCTAACAGCACCGTGGGTGTACCTACACCACACACGGGACAAAATCCTGGAACTCACTCCCTAACAGCGGCGTGGGTGTACCTACACCACAGGGACAAAATCCTGGAACTCCCTCCCTAACAGCGCTGTGGGTGTACCTATACCACATGGACAAAATCCTGGAAGTCCCTCCCGAACAGCACCGTGCGTGTACTGACACCACACGGACAAAATCCAGGAACTCCCTCCCTAACAGCGCCGTGGGTGTACCTACACCACACGGACAAAATCCTGGAACTCCCTCCCTAACATCGCACTGGGTGTAGCTACACCATAGGGTCAAGTTCTGGAACTGCCTCTCTAACTGCGCCCTGTGTGTACCTACACCACAGGGACAAAATCCTGGAACACCCTCCCTAACAGCGTCGTGGGTGTACCTACACCACACGGACAAAATCCTGGAACTCCCTCCCTAACAGCGCCGTGGGTGTTCGTACACCACAGGGACAAAATCCTGGAATCCCTCCCTAACAGCGCCGTGGGTGTACCTACACCACACGGACAAAATCCTGGAACTCCCTCCCTAACAGCGCTGTGGGTGTACCTACACAACACTCGGGACAAAATCCTGGAACTTCCTCCCTAACATCGCCGTGGGTGTACCAACACCACACACGGGACAAAATCCTGGAACTCACTCCCTAACAACGCCGTGGGTGTACCTACACCACAGGCACAAAATCCTGGAACTCCCTCCCTAACAGCGCTGTGGGTGTACCTACACCACACGATGACAAAATCCAGGAACTCCCTCCCTAACAGCGCCGTGGGTGTACCTACACCACACGGGAAAAATCCTGGAACTCCCTCCCTAACAGCGCCGTGGTTGTACCTACACCACACGGACAAAATCCTGGAACTCCCTCCCTAACAGCGCCGTGGGTGTACCTACACCACACGGACAAAATCCAGGAACTCCCTCCCTAACAGCGCTGTGGGTGTACCTGCACTACACACGGGACAAAATCCTGGAACTTCCTCCCTAACAGCGCCGTTGGTGTACCTACACCACACACGGGACAAAATCCAGGAACTCACTCCCTAACAGCGCCGTGGGTGTACCTACACCACAGGGACAAAATCCTGGAACTCCCTCCCAAACAACGCCGTGGGTGTACCTACACCACACGGAGAAAATCCTGGAACTCCCTCCCTAACAGCGCCGTTGGTGTACCTACACCACACGGACAAAATCCTGGAACTACCTCCCTAACAGCGCCGTCGGTGTACCTACACCACACGGGACAAAATCCTGGAACTCCCTCCCTAACAGCGCCGTGGGTGTACCTACACCACAGGGACAAAATCCTGGAACTCCCTCCCTAACAGCGCCGTGGATGTACCTACACCACACGGACAAAATCCTGGAACTCCCTCCCTAACAGCGCCGTGGGTGTACCTACACCAGACGCGGACAAAATCCTGGAACTCCCTCCCTAACAGCGCCGTGGGTGTACCTACACCACACGGGGACAAAATCCTGGAACTACCTCCCTAACAGCGCTGTGAGTGTACCTACACCACACGGACAAAATCCTGGAACTCCCTCCCTAGCAGCGCCGTGGGTGTACCTACACCACACACGGGACAAAATCCTAGAACTCCCTCCCTAACAGCGCTGTGGGTGTACCTACACCACACGGACAAAATCCTGGAACTCCCTCCCTAACAGCGCCGTGGGTGTACCTACACCACACGGACAAAATCCTGGAACTCCCTCTCTAACATCGCACTGGGTGTACCTACACCATAGGGTCAAATTCTGGAACTGCCTCTCTAACTGCGCCATGTGTGCACCTACACCACAGGGACAAAATCCTGGAACACCCTCCCTAACAGCGCCGTGGGTGTACCTACACCACACGGGGAGAAAATCCTGGAACTCCCTCCCTAACAGCGCCGTGGGTGTACCTACACCACAGGGACAAAATCCTGGAACTCCCTCCCTAACAGCGCCGTGGGTGTACCTACACCACAGACGGGACAAAATCCAGGAAGTTCCTCCCTAACAAAGCCGTGGGTGTACCTACACCACACACGGGACAAAATCCTGGAACTCACTCCCTAACAGCGGCGTGGGTGTACCTACACCACAGGGACAAAATCCTGGAACTCCCTCCCTAACAGCGTCGTGGGGGTACCAACACCATAAACGGGACAAAATCCTGGAACTTCCTCCCTAACAGCGCCGTGGGTGTTCCTACACCACACACGGGACAAAATCCTGGAACTCACTCCCTAACAGCGCCGTGGGTGTACCTACACCACAGGGACAAAATCCTGGAACACCCTCCCTAACAGCGCCGTGGGTGTACCTACACCACAGGGACAAAATCCTGGAACTCCCTCCCTAACATCGCCGTGGGTGTACCTACACCATACGGACAAAATCCTGGAACGCCCTCCCTAACAGCGCTGTTGGTGTACCTACACGACACACGGGACAAAATCCTGGAAGTTCCTCCCTAACAGCGCCGTGGGTGTACCTACACCACACACGGGACAAAATCCTGGAACTCACTCCCTAACAGCGGGGTGGGTGTACCTACACCACAGGGACAAAATCCTGGAACTCCCTCCCTAACAGCGCCGTGAATGTACCTACACCACACGGGGACAAAATCCTGGAACTACCTCTCTCACAGCGCCGTGGGTGTACCTACACCACAGGGACAAAATCCTGGAACTCCCTCCCTAACAGCGCCGTGGGTGTACCTACACCACAAGGACAAAATCCTGGAACTCCCTCCCAAACAGCGCTGTGGGTGTACCAACACCACACACGGGACAAAATCCTGGAACTTCCTCCCTAACAGCGCCGTGGGTGTACCTACACCACACACGGTACAAAATCCTGGAACTTACTCCCGAACAGCGCCATGGGTGTACCAACACCACAGGGACAAAATCCTGGAACTCCCTCCCTAACAGCGCCGTGGGTGTACCTACACCACAGGGACAAAATCCTGGAACTCCCTCCCTAACAGCGCCGTGGGTGTACCTACACCACACACGGGACAAAATCCTGGAACTCACTCCCTAACAGCGGCGTGGGTGTACCTACACCACACGGGCAAAATCCTGGAACTCCCTCCCTAACAGCGCCGTGGGTGTATCTACACCACAAGGACAAAATCCTGGAACTCGCTCCCTAACAGCGCAGTGGGTGTACCTACACCACACGGACAAAATCCTGGAACATCCTCCCTAACAGCGCCGTGGGTGTACCTACACCACACAGACAAAATCCTGGAACTCCCTCCCTAACCGTGCCGTGGCTGTACCTACACCACATGGACAAAATCCTGGAACTCCCTCCCTAACAGCGCCATGGGTGTACCTACACCACACGGACAAATTCCTGGAACACCCTCCCTAACAGCGCTGTGGGTGTGCCTACACCACACAGACAAAATCCTGGAACACCCTCCCTAACTGCGCCGTGGGTGTACCTACACCACACACGGGACAAAATCCTGGAACTCACTCCCTAACAGCGCCGTGGGTGTACCTACACCACAGGGACAAAATCCAGGAACTCACTCCCTAACAGCGCCGTGGGTGTACCTACACCACAGGGACAAAATCCTGGAACTCCCTCCCAAACAGCGCCGTGGGTGTACCTACACCACACACGGGAAAAAATCCTGGAACTCACTCACTAACAGCGCCGTGGGTGTACCTACACCACAGGGACAAAATCCTGGAACTCCGTCCCTAACAGCGCTGTGGGTGTACCTACAGCACAAACGGGACAAAATCCTGGAACTCCCTCCCTAACAGCGCCGTGGGTGTACCTACACCACACACGGGACAAAATCCTGGAACTCACTCACTAACAGCGCCGTGGGTGTACCTACACCACTGGGACAAAATCCTGGAACTCCATCCCTAACGGCGCTGTGGGTGTACCTACACCACAAACGGGACTAAATCCTGGAACTCCCTCCCTAACAGCGCCGTGGGTGTTCCTACACCACACACGGGACAAAATCCTGGAACTCACTCCCTAACAGCGCCGTGGGTGTACCTACACCACAGGGACAAAATCCTGGAACTCCCTCCCTAACAGCGCCGTGGGTGTACCTACACCACACGGGGAGAAAATCCTGGAACTCCCTCCCTAACAGCGCCGTGGGTGTACCTACACCACACGGACAAAATCCTGGAACTCCCTCCCCTCCCTAACAGCGCCGTGGGTGTACCTACACCATACGGACAAAATCCTGGAACTCCCTCCCTAACAGCGCTGTGGGTGTACCTACACCACACACGGGACAAAATCCTGGAAGTACCTCCCTAACAGCACCGTGGGTGTACCTACACCACACACGGGACAAAATCCTGGAACTCACTCCCTAACAGCGGCGTGGGTGTACCTACACCACAGGGACAAAATCCTGGAACTCCCTCCCTAACAGCGCTGTGGGTGTACCTATACCACATGGACAAAATCCTGGAAGTCCCTCCCGAACAGCACCGTGCGTGTACTGACACCACACGGACAAAATCCAGGAACTCCCTCCCTAACAGCGCCGTGGGTGTACCTACACCACACGGACAAAATCCTGGAACTCCCTCCCTAACATCGCACTGGGTGTAGCTACACCATAGGGTCAAGTTCTGGAACTGCCTCTCTAACTGCGCCCTGTGTGTACCTACACCACAGGGACAAAATCCTGGAACACCCTCCCTAACAGCGTCGTGGGTGTACCTACACCACACGGACAAAATCCTGGAACTCCCTCCCTAACAGCGCCGTGGGTGTTCGTACACCACAGGGACAAAATCCTGGAATCCCTCCCTAACAGCGCCGTGGGTGTACCTACACCACACGGACAAAATCCTGGAACTCCCTCCCTAACAGCGCTGTGGGTGTACCTACACCACACACGGGACAAAATCCTGGAATTTCCTCCCTAACAGCGCCGTGGGTGTACCTACACCACACACGGGACAAAATCCTGGAACTCACTCACTAACAGCGCCGTGGGTGTACCTACACCACAGGGACAAAATCCTGGAACTCCGTCCCTAACAGCGCTGTGGGTGTACCTACACCACAAACGGGACAAAATCCTGGAACTTCCTCCCTAACAGCGCCGTGGGTGTTCCTACACCACACACGGGACAAAATCCTGGAACTCACTCCCTAACAGCGCCGTGGGTGAACCTACAGCACACGGACAAAATCCTGGAACTCCCTCCCTAACAGCGCCGTGGGTGTACCTACACCACACGGACAAAATCCTGGAACTCCCTCCCTAACAGCGCCGTGGGTGTACCTACACCACACGGGACAAAATCCTGAAACTCACTCCCTAACAGCGCCGTGGGTGTACCTACACCACACGGACAAAATCCTGGAACTCCCTCCCTAACGGCGCCGTGGGTGTACCTACACCACACGGACAAAATCCTGGAACGCTCTCCTTAACAGCGTCATGGGTGTACCTGCACCACACGGGGACAAAATCCTGGAACTCCCTCCCTAACAGCGCTGTGGGTGTACCTACACCACACACGGGACAAAATCCTGGAACTTCCTCCCTAACAGCGCTGTGGGTGTACCTACACCACACACGGGACAAAATCCAGGAACTCACTCAGTAACAGCGCCGTGGGTGTACCTACACCACAGGGACAAAATCCTGGAACTCCCTCCCTTACAGCGCCGTGGGTGTACCTACACCACACGGACAAAATCCTGGATCTCCCTCCCTAACAGCGCCGTGGGTGTACATACACCACAGGGACACATTCCTGGAACTCCCTCCCTAATAGCGCTGTGGGTGTATCTACACAGAGACAAAATCCTGGAAATCCCTCCCTAACAGCGGTGTGGGTGTACCTACACCAAAGGGACAAAATCCTGGAACTCGCTCCCTAACAGCGCTGTGGGTGTACCTACACCACACGGACAAAATCCTGGAACTCCCTCCCTAACAGCGCTGTGGGTGTACCTACACAACACTCGGGACAAAATCCTGGAACTTCCTCCCTAACATCGCCGTGGGTGTACCAACACCACACACGGGACAAAATCCTGGAACTCACTCCCTAACAACGCCGTGGGTGTACCTACACCACAGGGACAAAATCCTGGAACTCCCTCCCTAACAGCGCTGTGGGTGTACCTACACCACACGATGACAAAATCCAGGAACTCCCTCCCTAACAGCGCCGTGGGTGTACCTACACCACACGGGAAAAATCCTGGAACTCCCTCCCTAACAGCGCCGTGGTTGTACCTACACCACACGGACAAAATCCTGGAACTCCCTCCCTAACAGCGCCGTGGGTGTACCTACACCACACGGACAAAATCCTGGAACTCCCTCCCTAACAGCGTTGTGGGTGTACCTGCACTACACACGGGACAAAATCCTGGAACTTCCTCCCTAACAGCGCCGTTGGTGTACCTACACCACACACGGGACAAAATCCAGGAACTCACTCCCTAACAGCGCCGTGGGTGTACCTACACCACAGAGACAAAATCCTGGAACTCCCTCCCAAACAACGCCGTGGGTGTACCTACACCACACGGAGAAAATCCTGGAACTCCCTCCCTAACAGCGCCGTTGGTGTACCTACACCACACGGACAAAATCCTGGAACTACCTCCCTAACAGCGCCGTCGGTGTACCTACACCACACGGGACAAAATCCTGGAACTCCCTCCCTAACAGCGCCGTGGGTGTACCTATACCACAGGGACAAAATCCTGGAACTCCCTCCCTAACAGCGCCGTGGATGTATCTACACCACACGGACAAAATCCTGGAACTCCCTCCCTAACAGCGCCGTGGGTGTACCTACACCAGACGCGGACAAAATCCTGGAACTCCCTCCCTAACAGCGCCGTGGGTGTACCTACACCACACGGGGACAAAATCCTGGAACTACCTCCCTAACAGCGCTGTGAGTGTACCTACACCACACGGACAAAATCCTGGAACTCCCTCCCTAGCAGCGCCGTGGGTGTACCTACACCACACACGGGACAAAATCCTAGAACTCCCTCCCTAACAGCACTGTGGGTGTACCTACACCACACGGATAAAATCCTGGAACTCCCTCCCTAACAGCGCTGTGGGTGTACCTACACCACACGGACAAAATCCTGGAACTCCCTCCCTAACATCGCACTAGGTGTACCTACACCATAGGGTCAAATTCTGGAACTGCCTCTCTAACTGCGCCATGTGTGTACCTACACCACAGGGACAAAATCCTGGAACACCCTCCCTAACAGCGCCGTGGGTGTACCTACACCACACGGGGAGAAAATCCTGGAACTCCCTCCCTAACAGCGCCGTGGGTGTACCTACACCACAGGGACAAAATCCTGGAACTCCGTCCCTAACAGCGCTGTGGGTGTACCTACACCACAAACGGGACAAAATCCTGGAACTCCCTCCCTAACAGCGCCGTGGGTGTACCTACACCACACACGGGACAAAATCCTGGAACTCACTCACTAACAGCGCCGTGGGTGTACCTACACCACTGGGACAAAATCCTGGAACTCCATCCCTAACGGCGCTGTGGGTGTACCTACACCACAAACGGGACTAAATCCTGGAACTCCCTCCCTAACAGCGCCGTGGGTGTTCCTACACCACACACGGGACAAAATCCTGGAACTCACTCCCTAACAGCGCCGTGGGTGTACCTACACCACAGGGACAAAATCTTGGAACTCCCTCCCTAACAGCGCCGTGGGTGTACCTACACCACACGGGGAGAAAATCCTGGAACTCCCTCCCTAACAGCGCCGTGGGTGTACCTACACCACACGGACAAAATCCTGGAACTCCCTCCCTAACAGCGCCGTGGGTGTACCTACACCATACGGACAAAATCCTGGAACTCCCTCCCTAACAGCGCTGTGGGTGTACCTACACCACACACGGGACAAAATCCTGGAAGTACCTCCCTAACAGCACCGTGGGTGTACCTACACCACACACGGGACAAAATCCTGGAACTCACTCCCTAACAGCGGCGTGGGTGTACCTACACCACAGGGACAAAATCCTGGAACTCCCTCCCTAACAGCGCTGTGGGTGTACCTATACCACATGGACAAAATCCTGGAAGTCCCTCCCGAACAGCACCGTGCGTGTACTGACACCACACGGACAAAATCCAGGAACTCCCTCCCTAACAGCGCCGTGGGTGTACCTACACCACACGGACAAAATCCTGGAACTCCCTCCCTAACATCGCACTGGGTGTAGCTACACCATAGGGTCAAGTTCTGGAACTGCCTCTCTAACTGCGCCCTGTGTGTACCTACACCACAGGGACAAAATCCTGGAACACCCTCCCTAACAGCGTCGTGGGTGTACCTACACCACACGGACAAAATCCTGGAACTCCCTCCCTAACAGCGCCGTGGGTGTTCGTACACCACAGGGACAAAATCCTGGAATCCCTCCCTAACAGCGCCGTGGGTGTACCTACACCACACGGACAAAATCCTGGAACTCCCTCCCTAACAGCGCTGTGGGTGTACCTACACCACACAGGGGACAAAATCCTGGAATTTCCTCCCTAACAGCGCCGTGGGTGTACCTACACCACACACGGGACAAAATCCTGGAACTCACTCACTAACAGCGCCGTGGGTGTACCTACACCACAGGGACAAAATCCTGGAACTCCGTCCCTAACAGCGCTGTGGGTGTACCTACACCACAAACGGGACAAAATCCTGGAACTTCCTCCCTAACAGCGCCGTGGGTGTTCCTACACCACACACGGGACAAAATCCTGGAACTCACTCCCTAACAGCGCCGTGGGTGTACCTACACCACAGGGACAAAATCCTGGAACTCCCTCCCTAACAGCGCCGTGGGTGAACCTACAGCACACGGACAAAATCCTGGAACTCCCTCCCTAACAGCGCCGTGGGTGTACCTACACCACACGGACAAAATCCTGGAACTCCCTCCCTAACAGCGCCGTGGGTGTACCTACACCACACGGGACAAAATCCTGAAACTCACTCCCTAACAGCGCCGTGGGTGTACCTACACCACACGGACAAAATCCTGGAACTCCCTCCCTAACGGCGCCGTGGGTGTACCTACACCACACGGACAAAATCCTGGAACGCTCTCCTTAACAGCGTCATGGGTGTACCTGCACCACACGGGGACAAAATCCTGGAACTCCCTCCCTAACAGCGCTGTGGGTGTACCTACACCACACACGGGACAAAATCCTGGAACTTCCTCCCTAACAGCGCTGTGGGTGTACCTACACCACACACGGGACAAAATCCAGGAACTCACTCAGTAACAGCGCCGTGGGTGTACCTACACCACAGGGACAAAATCCTGGAACTCCCTCCCTTACAGCGCCGTGGGTGTACCTACACCACACGGACAAAATCCTGGATCTCCCTCCCTAACAGCGCCGTGGGTGTACATACACCACAGGGACACATTCCTGGAACTCCCTCCCTAATAGCGCTGTGGGTGTATCTACACAGAGACAAAATCCTGGAAATCCCTCCCTAACAGCGGTGTGGGTGTACCTACACCAAAGGGACAAAATCCTGGAACTCGCTCCCTAACAGCGCTGTGGGTGTACCTACACCACACGGACAAAATCCTGGAACTCCCTCCCTAACAGCGCTGTGGGTGTACCTACACAACACTCGGGACAAAATCCTGGAACTTCCTCCCTAACATCGCCGTGGGTGTACCAACACCACACACGGGACAAAATCCTGGAACTCACTCCCTAACAACGCCGTGGGTGTACCTACACCACAGGGACAAAATCCTGGAACTCCCTCCCTAACAGCGCTGTGGGTGTACCTACACCACACGATGACAAAATCCAGGAACTCCCTCCCTAACAGCGCCGTGGGTGTACCTACACCACACGGGAAAAATCCTGGAACTCCCTCCCTAACAGCGCCGTGGTTGTACCTACACCACACGGACAAAATCCTGGAACTCCCTCCCTAACAGCGCCGTGGGTGTACCTACACCACACGGACAAAATCCTGGAACTCCCTCCCTAACAGCGTTGTGGGTGTACCTGCACTACACACGGGACAAAATCCTGGAACTTCCTCCCTAACAGCGCCGTTGGTGTACCTACACCACACACGGGACAAAATCCAGGAACTCACTCCCTAACAGCGCCGTGGGTGTACCTACACCACAGAGACAAAATCCTGGAACTCCCTCCCAAACAACGCCGTGGGTGTACCTACACCACACGGAGAAAATCCTGGAACTCCCTCCCTAACAGCGCCGTTGGTGTACCTACACCACACGGACAAAATCCTGGAACTACCTCCCTAACAGCGCCGTCGGTGTACCTACACCACACGGGACAAAATCCTGGAACTCCCTCCCTAACAGCGCCGTGGGTGTACCTATACCACAGGGACAAAATCCTGGAACTCCCTCCCTAACAGCGCCGTGGATGTATCTACACCACACGGACAAAATCCTGGAACTCCCTCCCTAACAGCGCCGTGGGTGTACCTACACCAGACGCGGACAAAATCCTGGAACTCCCTCCCTAACAGCGCCGTGGGTGTACCTACACCACACGGGGACAAAATCCTGGAACTACCTCCCTAACAGCGCTGTGAGTGTACCTACACCACACGGACAAAATCCTGGAACTCCCTCCCTAGCAGCGCCGTGGGTGTACCTACACCACACACGGGACAAAATCCTAGAACTCCCTCCCTAACAGCGCTGTGGGTGTACCTACACCACACGGATAAAATCCTGGAACTCCCTCCCTAACAGCGCTGTGGGTGTACCTACACCACACGGACAAAATCCTGGAACTCCCTCCCTAACATCGCACTAGGTGTACCTACACCATAGGGTCAAATTCTGGAACTGCCTCTCTAACTGCGCCATGTGTGTACCTACACCACAGGGACAAAATCCTGGAACACCCTCCCTAACAGCGCCGTGGGTGTACCTACACCACACGGGGAGAAAATCCTGGAACTCCCTCCCTAACAGCGCCGTGGGTGTACCTACACCACAGGGACAAAATCCTGGAACTCCCTCCCTAACAGCGCCGTGGGTGTACCTACACCACAGACGGGACAAAATCCAGGAAGTTCCTCCCTAACAGCGCCGTGGGTGTACCTACACCACACACGGGACAAAATCCTGGAACTCACTCCCTAACAGCGGCGTGGGTGTACCTACACCACAGGGACAAAATCCTGGAACTCCCTCCCTAACAGCGTCGTGGGGGTACCAACACCATAAACGGGACAAAATCCTGGAACTTCCTCCCTAACAGCGCCGTGGGTGTTCCTACACCACACACGGGACAAAATCCTGGAACTCCCTCCCTAACAGCGCCGTGGGTGTACCTACACCACAGGGACAAAATCCTGGAACTCCCTCCCTAACATCGCCGTGGGTGTACCTACACCATACGGACAAAATCCTGGAACGCCCTCCCTAACAGCGCTGTGGGTGTACCTACACGACACACGGGACAAAATCCTGGAAGTTCCTCCCTAACAGCTCCGTGGGTGTACCTACACCACACACGGGACAAAATCCTGGAACTCACTCCCTAACAGCGGGGTGGGTGTACCTACACCACAGGGACAAAATCCTGGAACTCCCTCCCTAACAGCGCCGTGAATGTACCTACACCACACGGGGACAAAATCCTGGAACTACCTCTCTCACAGCGCCGTGGGTGTATCTTCACCACAAGGACAAAATCCTGGAACTCGCTCCCTAACAGCGCAGTGGGTGTACCTACACCACACGGACAAAATCCTGGAACATCCTCCCTAACAGCGCCGTGGGTGTACCTACACCACACGGGCAAAATCCTGGAACTCCCTCCCTAACAGCGCCGTGGGTGTATCTACACCACAAGGACAAAATCCTGGAACTCGCTCCCTAACAGCGCAGTGGGTGTACCTACACCACACGGACAAAATCCTGGAACATCCTCCCTAACAGCGCCGTGGGTGTACCTACACCACACAGACAAAATCCTGGAACTCCCTCTCTAACCGTGCCGTCGCTGTACCTACACCACATGGACAAAATCCTGGAACTCCCTCCCTAACAGCGCCGTGGGTGTACCTACACCACACGGACAAATTCCTGGAACACCCTCCCTAACAGCGCTGTGGGTGTGCCTACACCACACGGACAAAATCCTGGAACTCCCTCCCTAACAGCGCCATGGGTGTACCTACACCACACACGGGACAAAATCCTGGAACTCACTCCCTAACAGCGCCGTGGGTGTACCTACACCACAGGGACAAAATCCAGGAACTCACTCCCTAACAGCGCCGTGGGTGTACCTACACCACAGGGACAAAATCCTGGAACTCCCTTCCAAACAGCGCCGTGGGTGTACCTACACCACACACGGGACAAAATCCTGGAACTCACTCACTAACAGCGCCGTGGGTGTACCTACACCACAGGGACAAAATCCTGGAACTCCGTCCCTAACAGCGCTGTGGGTGTACCTACACCACAAACGGGACAAAATCCTGGAACTCCCTCCCTAACAGCGCCGTGGGTGTACCTACACCACACACGGGACAAAATCCTGGAACTCACTCACTAACAGCGCCGTGGGTGTACCTACACCACTGGGACAAAATCCTGGAACTCCATCCCTAACAGCGCTGTGGGTGTACCTACACCACAAACGGGACAAAATCCTGGAACTCCCTCCCTAACAGCGCCGTGGGTGTTCCTACACCACACACGGGACAAAATCCTGGAACTCACTCCCTAACAGCGCCGTGGGTGTACCTACACCACAGGGACAAAATCCTGGAACTCCCTCCCTAACAGCGCCGTGGGTGTACCTACACCACACGGGGAGAAAATCCTGGAACTCCCTCCCTAACAGCGCCGTGGGTGTACCTACACCACACGGACAAAATCCTGGAACTCCCTCCCTAACAGCGCCGTGGGTGTACCTACACCATACGGACAAAATCCTGGAACTCCCTCCCTAACAGCGCTGTGGGTGTACCTACACCACACACGGGACAAAATCCTGGAAGTACCTCCCTAACAGCACCGTGGGTGTACCTACACCACACACGGGACAAAATCCTGGAACTCACTCCCTAACAGCGGCGTGGGTGTACCTACACCACAGGGACAAAATCCTGGAACTCCCTCCCTAACAGCGCTGTGGGTGTACCTATACCACATGGACAAAATTCTGGAAGTCCCTCCCGAACAGCACCGTGCGTGTACTGACACCACACGGACAAAATCCAGGAACTCCCTCCCTAACAGCGCCGTGGGTGTACCTACACCACACGGACAAAATCCTGGAACTCCCTCCCTAACATCGCACTGGGTGTAGCTACACCATAGGGTCAAGTTCTGGAACTGCCTCTCTAACTGCGCCCTGTGTGTACCTACACCACAGGGACAAAATCCTGGAACACCCTCCCTAACAGCGTCGTGGGTGTACCTACACCACACGGACAAAATCCTGGAACTCCCTCCCTAACAGCGCCGTGGGTGTTCGTACACCACAGGGACAAAATCCTGGAATCCCTCCCTAACAGCGCCGTGGGTGTACCTACACCACACGGACAAAATCCTGGAACTCCCTCCCTAACAGCGCTGTGGGTGTACCTACACCACACACGGGACAAAATCCTGGAATTTCCTCCCTAACAGCGCCGTGGGTGTACCTACACCACACACGGGACAAAATCCTGGAACTCACTCACTAACAGCGCCGTGGGTGTACCTACACCACAGGGACAAAATCCTGGAACTCCGTCCCTAACAGCGCTGTGGGTGTACCTACACCACAAACGGGACAAAATCCTGGAACTTCCTCCCTAACAGCGCCGTGGGTGTTCCTACACCACACACGGGACAAAATCCTGGAACTCACTCCCTAACAGCGCCGTGGGTGAACCTACAGCACACGGACAAAATCCTGGAACTCCCTCCCTAACAGCGCCGTGGGTGTACCTACACCACACGGACAAAATCCTGGAACTCCCTCCCTAACAGCGCCGTGGGTGTACCTACACCACACGGGACAAAATCCTGAAACTCACTCCCTAACAGCGCCGTGGGTGTACCTACACCACACGGACAAAATCCTGGAACTCCCTCCCTAACGGCGCCGTGGGTGTACCTACACCACACGGACAAAATCCTGGAACGCTCTCCTTAACAGCGTCATGGGTGTACCTGCACCACACGGGGACAAAATCCTGGAACTCCCTCCCTAACAGCGCTGTGGGTGTACCTACACCACACACGGGACAAAATCCTGGAACTTCCTCCCTAACAGCGCTGTGGGTGTACCTACACCACACACGGGACAAAATCCAGGAACTCACTCAGTAACAGCGCCGTGGGTGTACCTACACCACAGGGACAAAATCCTGGAACTCCCTCCCTTACAGCGCCGTGGGTGTACCTACACCACACGGACAAAATCCTGGATCTCCCTCCCTAACAGCGCCGTGGGTGTACATACACCACAGGGACACATTCCTGGAACTCCCTCCCTAATAGCGCTGTGGGTGTATCTACACAGAGACAAAATCCTGGAAATCCCTCCCTAACAGCGGTGTGGGTGTACCTACACCAAAGGGACAAAATCCTGGAACTCGCTCCCTAACAGCGCTGTGGGTGTACCTACACCACACGGACAAAATCCTGGAACTCCCTCCCTAACAGCGCTGTGGGTGTACCTACACAACACTCGGGACAAAATCCTGGAACTTCCTCCCTAACATCGCCGTGGGTGTACCAACACCACACACGGGACAAAATCCTGGAACTCACTCCCTAACAACGCCGTGGGTGTACCTACACCACAGGGACAAAATCCTGGAACTCCCTCCCTAACAGCGCTGTGGGTGTACCTACACCACACGATGACAAAATCCAGGAACTCCCTCCCTAACAGCGCCGTGGGTGTACCTACACCACACGGGAAAAATCCTGGAACTCCCTCCCTAACAGCGCCGTGGTTGTACCTACACCACACGGACAAAATCCTGGAACTCCCTCCCTAACAGCGCCGTGGGTGTACCTACACCACACGGACAAAATCCTGGAACTCCCTCCCTAACAGCGTTGTGGGTGTACCTGCACTACACACGGGACAAAATCCTGGAACTTCCTCCCTAACAGCGCCGTTGGTGTACCTACACCACACACGGGACAAAATCCAGGAACT
Organism: Cetorhinus maximus; assembly: GCF_964194155.1. Taxonomy (NCBI): domain Eukaryota; kingdom Metazoa; phylum Chordata; class Chondrichthyes; order Lamniformes; family Cetorhinidae; genus Cetorhinus; species Cetorhinus maximus. Next base: position 19,314 of record NW_027598908.1, read on the forward strand.
CACTCCCTAACAGCGCCGTGGGTGTACCTACACCACAGAGACAAAATCCTGGAACTCCCTCCCAAACAACGCCGTGGGTGTACCTACACCACACGGAGAAAATCCTGGAACTCCCTCCCTAACAGCGCCGTTGGTGTACCTACACCACACGGACAAAATCCTGGAACTACCTCCCTAACAGCGCCGTCGGTGTACCTACACCACACGGGACAAAATCCTGGAACTCCCTCCCTAACAGCGCCGTGGGTGTACCTATACCACAGGGACAAAATCCTGGAACTCCCTCCCTAACAGCGCCGTGGATGTATCTACACCACACGGACAAAATCCTGGAACTCCCTCCCTAACAGCGCCGTGGGTGTACCTACACCAGACGCGGACAAAATCCTGGAACTCCCTCCCTAACAGCGCCGTGGGTGTACCTACACCACACGGGGACAAAATCCTGGAACTACCTCCCTAACAGCGCTGTGAGTGTACCTACACCACACGGACAAAATCCTGGAACTCCCTCCCTAGCAGCGCCGTGGGTGTACCTACACCACACACGGGACAAAATCCTAGAACTCCCTCCCTAACAGCACTGTGGGTGTACCTACACCACACGGATAAAATCCTGGAACTCCCTCCCTAACAGCGCTGTGGGTGTACCTACACCACACGGACAAAATCCTGGAACTCCCTCCCTAACATCGCACTAGGTGTACCTACACCATAGGGTCAAATTCTGGAACTGCCTCTCTAACTGCGCCATGTGTGTACCTACACCACAGGGACAAAATCCTGGAACACCCTCCCTAACAGCGCCGTGGGTGTACCTACACCACACGGGGAGAAAATCCTGGAACTCCCTCCCTAACAGCGCCGTGGGTGTACCTACACCACAGGGACAAAATCCTGGAACTCCGTCCCTAACAGCGCTGTGGGTCTACCTACACCACAAACGGGACAAAATCCTGGAACTCCCTCCCTAACAGCGCCGTGGGTGTACCTACACCACACACGGGACAAAATCCTGGAACTCACTCACTAACAGCGCCGTGGGTGTACCTACACCACTGGGACAAAATCCTGGAACTCCATCCCTAACGGCGCTGTGGGTGTACCTACACCACAAACGGGACTAAATCCTGGAACTCCCTCCCTAACAGCGCCGTGGGTGTTCCTACACCACACACGGGACAAAATCCTGGAACTCACTCCCTAACAGCGCCGTGGGTGTACCTACACCACAGGGACAAAATCTTGGAACTCCCTCCCTAACAGCGCCGTGGGTGTACCTACACCACACGGGGAGAAAATCCTGGAACTCCCTCCCTAACAGCGCCGTGGGTGTACCTACACCACACGGACAAAATCCTGGAACTCCCTCCCTAACAGCGCCGTGGGTGTACCTACACCATACGGACAAAATCCTGGAACTCCCTCCCTAACAGCGCTGTGGGTGTACCTACACCACACACGGGACAAAATCCTGGAAGTACCTCCCTAACAGCACCGTGGGTGTACCTACACCACACACGGGACAAAATCCTGGAACTCACTCCCTAACAGCGGCGTGGGTGTACCTACACCACAGGGACAAAATCCTGGAACTCCCTCCCTAACAGCGCTGTGGGTGTACCTATACCACATGGACAAAATCCTGGAAGTCCCTCCCGAACAGCACCGTGCGTGTACTGACACCACACGGACAAAATCCAGGAACTCCCTCCCTAACAGCGCCGTGGGTGTACCTACACCACACGGACAAAATCCTGGAACTCCCTCCCTAACATCGCACTGGGTGTAGCTACACCATAGGGTCAAGTTCTGGAACTGCCTCTCTAACTGCGCCCTGTGTGTACCTACACCACAGGGACAAAATCCTGGAACACCCTCCCTAACAGCGTCGTGGGTGTACCTACACCACACGGACAAAATCCTGGAACTCCCTCCCTAACAGCGCCGTGGGTGTTCGTACACCACAGGGACAAAATCCTGGAATCCCTCCCTAACAGCGCCGTGGGTGTACCTACACCACACGGACAAAATCCTGGAACTCCCTCCCTAACAGCGCTGTGGGTGTACCTACACCACACAGGGGACAAAATCCTGGAATTTCCTCCCTAACAGCGCCGTGGGTGTACCTACACCACACACGGGACAAAATCCTGGAACTCACTCACTAACAGCGCCGTGGGTGTACCTACACCACAGGGACAAAATCCTGGAACTCCGTCCCTAACAGCGCTGTGGGTGTACCTACACCACAAACGGGACAAAATCCTGGAACTTCCTCCCTAACAGCGCCGTGGGTGTTCCTACACCACACACGGGACAAAATCCTGGAACTCACTCCCTAACAGCGCCGTGGGTGTACCTACACCACAGGGACAAAATCCTGGAACTCCCTCCCTAACAGCGCCGTGGGTGAACCTACAGCACACGGACAAAATCCTGGAACTCCCTCCCTAACAGCGCCGTGGGTGTACCTACACCACACGGACAAAATCCTGGAACTCCCTCCCTAACAGCGCCGTGGGTGTACCTACACCACACGGGACAAAATCCTGAAACTCACTCCCTAACAGCGCCGTGGGTGTACCTACACCACACGGACAAAATCCTGGAACTCCCTCCCTAACGGCGCCGTGGGTGTACCTACACCACACGGACAAAATCCTGGAACGCTCTCCTTAACAGCGTCATGGGTGTACCTGCACCACACGGGGACAAAATCCTGGAACTCCCTCCCTAACAGCGCTGTGGGTGTACCTACACCACACACGGGACAAAATCCTGGAACTTCCTCCCTAACAGCGCTGTGGGTGTACCTACACCACACACGGGACAAAATCCAGGAACTCACTCAGTAACAGCGCCGTGGGTGTACCTACACCACAGGGACAAAATCCTGGAACTCCCTCCCTTACAGCGCCGTGGGTGTACCTACACCACACGGACAAAATCCTGGATCTCCCTCCCTAACAGCGCCGTGGGTGTACATACACCACAGGGACACATTCCTGGAACTCCCTCCCTAATAGCGCTGTGGGTGTATCTACACAGAGACAAAATCCTGGAAATCCCTCCCTAACAGCGGTGTGGGTGTACCTACACCAAAGGGACAAAATCCTGGAACTCGCTCCCTAACAGCGCTGTGGGTGTACCTACACCACACGGACAAAATCCTGGAACTCCCTCCCTAACAGCGCTGTGGGTGTACCTACACAACACTCGGGACAAAATCCTGGAACTTCCTCCCTAACATCGCCGTGGGTGTACCAACACCACACACGGGACAAAATCCTGGAACTCACTCCCTAACAACGCCGTGGGTGTACCTACACCACAGGGACAAAATCCTGGAACTCCCTCCCTAACAGCGCTGTGGGTGTACCTACACCACACGATGACAAAATCCAGGAACTCCCTCCCTAACAGCGCCGTGGGTGTACCTACACCACACGGGAAAAATCCTGGAACTCCCTCCCTAACAGCGCCGTGGTTGTACCTACACCACACGGACAAAATCCTGGAACTCCCTCCCTAACAGCGCCGTGGGTGTACCTACACCACACGGACAAAATCCTGGAACTCCCTCCCTAACAGCGTTGTGGGTGTACCTGCACTACACACGGGACAAAATCCTGGAACTTCCTCCCTAACAGCGCCGTTGGTGTACCTACACCACACACGGGACAAAATCCAGGAACTCACTCCCTAACAGCGCCGTGGGTGTACCTACACCACAGAGACAAAATCCTGGAACTCCCTCCCTAACAGCGCTGTGGGTGTACCTACACCACACACGGGACAAAATCCAGGAACTCACTCAGTAACAGCGCCGTGGGTGTACCTACACCACAGGGACAAAATCCTGGAACTCCCTCCCTTACAGCGCCGTGGGTGTACCTACACCACACGGACAAAATCCTGGAACTCCCTCCCTAACAGCGCCGTGGGTGTACCTACACCACACAGACAAAATCCTGGAACTCCCTCCCTAACAGCGCCGTGGGTGTACCTACACCACACGGACAAAATCCTGGAACTCCCTCACTAACAGCGCTGTGGGTGTACCTACACCACAGGGACAAAATCCTGGAACTCCCTCGCTAACAGCGCCGTGGGTGTACCTACACCACAGGGACAAAAGCCTGAAACTCCCTCCCTAACAGCGCCGTGGGTGTACCTACACCACACGGACAAAATCCTGGAACTCCCTCCCTAACGGCGCCGTGGGTGTACCTACACCACACGGACAAAATCCTGGAACGCTCTCCCTAACAGCGCCGTGGGTGTACCTACACCACACGGACAATATCCTGGAAGTCCCTCCCTAACAGCGCTGTGGGTGTACCTACACCACACACGGGACAAAATCCTGGAACTTCCTCCCTAACAGCGCCGTGGGTGTACCGACACCACACGGGGTCAAAATACTGGAATTCCCTCCCTAACAGCGCCGTGGGTGTACCTACAACACAGGGACAAAATCCTGGAACTCCCTCCCTAACACCGCCGTGGGTGTACCTACACCACACGGGGTCAAAATACTGGAACTCCCTCCCTAAGAGCGCCATGGGTGTACATACACCACACGGACAAATTCCTGGAACTCCCTCCCTATTAGCGCTGTGGGTATGTCTACACAGTGACTAAATCCTGGAAATCCCTCCCTAACAGCGGCGTGGGTGTACCTACACCAAAGGGACAAAATCCTGGAACTCGCTCCCTCACAGCGCTGTGGGTGTACCTACACCAATCGGACAAAATCCTGGAACTCCCTCCCTAACAGCGCAGTGGGTGTACCTACACCACAGGGACAATATCCTGGAACTCCCACCCCAACAGCGCCGTGGGTGTACCTACACCACAGGGACAAAATCCTGGAACTCCCTCCCTAACAGCGCCATGGGTGTACCTACACCACACGGGGACAAAATCCTGGAACTCCCTCCCTAACAGCGCCGTGGGAGTACCTACACCACACGGGCAAAATCCTGGAACTCCCTCCCTAACAGCGCCGTGGGTGTACCTACACCACACAGACAAAATCCTGGAACTCCCTCCCTAACAGCGCCGTAGGTGTACCTACACCGCAGGGACAAAATCCTGGAACTCCCTCCCTAACAGCGCCATGGGTGTACCTACAAAACACAGACAAAATCCTGGAACTCCCTCCCTAACAGCGCCGTGGGTGAACCTACACCACACGGACAAATTCCTGGACCACCCTCCCAAACAGCGCCGTGGGTGTACTTACACCACACACGGGACAAAATCCTTGAACTTCTTCCCTAACAGCGCCATGGGTGTACCTACACCACACACGGGACAAAATCCAGGAACTCACTCCCTAACAGCGCCGTGGGTGTACCTACACCACAGGGACAAAATCCTGGAACTCCCTCCCAAACAACGCCGTGGGTGTACCTACACCAGACGGACAAAATCCTGGAACTCCCTCCCTAACAGCGCCGTTGGTGTACCTACACCACACAGACAAAATCCTGGAACTCCCTCCCTAACAGCGCCGTCGGTGTACCTACACCACACGGGACAAAACCCTGGAACTCCCTCCCTAACAGCGCCGTGGGTGTACCTACACCACAGGGACAAAATCCTGGAACTACCTCCCTAACAGCGCCGTGGATGTACCTACACCACACGGACAAAATCCTGGAACTCCCTCCCTAACAGCGCCGTGGGTGTAACTACAACAGACGCGGACAAAATCCTGGAACTCCCTCCCTAACAGCGCCGTGGGTGTACCTACACCACACGGGGACAAAATCCTGGAACTACCTCCCTAACAGCGCTGTGAGTGTACCTACACCACACGGACAAAATCCTGAATCTCCCTCCCTAACAGGCGTCGTGGGTGTACCTACACCGCACGGACAAAATCCTGGAACTCACTCACTAACAGCGCCGTGGGTGTACCTACACCACAGGGACAAAATCCTGGAACTCCGTCCCTAACAGCGCTGTAGGTGTACCTACACCAGAAACGGGACAAAATCCTGGAACTTCCTCCCTAACAGCGCCGTGTGTGTTCCTACACCACACACGGGACAAAATCCTGGAACTCACTCCGTAACAGCGCCGTGGGTGTACCTACAACGCAGGGACAAAATCCTGGAACACCCTCCCTAACAGCGCCGTGGGTGTACCTACACCACACGGGGAGAAAATCCTGGAACTCCCTCCCTAACAGCGCCGTGGGTGTACCTACACCACAGGGACAAAATCCTGGAACTCCCTCCCTAACAGCGCCGTGGGTGTACCTACACCATACGGACAAAATCCTGGAACTCCCTCCCTAACAGCGCTGTGGGTGTACCTACACCACACACGGGACAAAATCCTGGAACTCCCTCCCTAGCAGCGCCGTGGGTGTACCTACACCACACACGGGACAAAATCCTGGAACTCCCTCCCTAACAGCGCCGTGGGTGTACCTACACCACACGGGGACAAAATCCAGGAACTCCCTCCCTAACAGCGCCGTGGGTGTACCTACACCACACGGGAAAAATCCTGGTACTCCCTCCCTAACAGCGCCGTGGTTGTACCTACACCACACGGACAAAATCCTGGAACTCCCTCCCTAACAGCGCCGTGGGTGTACCTACACCACACGGACAAAATCCTGGAACTTCCTCCCTAACAGCGCTGTGGGTGTACCTGCACTACACACGGGACAAAATCCTGGAACTTCCTCCCTAACAGCGCCGTTGGTGTACCTACACCACACACGGGACAAAATCCAGGAACTCACTCCCTAACAGCGCCGTGGGTGTACCTACACCACAGGGACAAAATCCTGGAACTCCCTCCCAAACAACGCCGTGGGTGTACCTACACCACACGGACAAAATCCTGGATCTCCCTCCCTAACAGCGCCGTTGGTGTACCTACACCACACAGACAAAATCCTGGAACTCGCTCCCTAACAGCGCCGTCGGTGTACCTACACCACACGGGACAAAACCCTGGAACTCCCTCCCTAACAGCGCCGTGGGTGTACCTACACCACAGGGACAAAATCCTGGAACTCCCTCCCTATCAGCGCCGTGGGTGTGCCTACACCACACGGACAAAATCCTGGAACTCCCTCCCTAACAGCGCCGTGGGTGTAACTACAGCAGACGCGGACAAAATCCTGGAACTCCCTCCCTAACAGCGCCGTGGGTGTACCTACACCACACGGACAAAATCCTGAATCTCCTTCCCTAACTGGCGTCGTGGGTGTACCTACACCGCACGGACAAAATCCTGGAACTCACTCACTAACAGCGCCGTGGGTGTACCTACACCACAGCGACAAAATCCTGGAACTCCGTCCCTAACAGCGCTGTAGGTGTACCTACACCACAAACGGGACAAAATCCTGGAACTTCCTCCCTAACAGCGCCGTGGGTGTTCCTACACCACACACGGGACAAAATCCTGGAACTCACTCCGTAACAGCGCCGTGGGTGTACCTACACCACAGGGAAAAAATCCTGGAACACCCTCCCTAACAGCGCCGTGGGTGTACCTACACCACACGTGGAGAAAATCCTGGAACTCCCTCCCTAACAGCGCCGTGGGTGTACCTACACCACAGGGACAAAATCCTGGAACTCCCTCCCTAACAGCGCCGTGGGTGTACCTACACCATACGGACAAAATCCTGGAACTCCCTCCCTAACAGCGCTGTGGGTGTACCTACACCACACACGGGACAAAATCCAGGAACTCCCTCCCTAACAGCGCCGTGGGTGTACCTACACCACACACGGGACAAAATCCTGGAACTCCCTCCCTAACAGCGCCGTGGGTGTACCTACACCACACGGGGACAAAATCCAGGAACTCCCTCCCTAACAGCGCCGTGGGTGTACCTACACCACACGGGAAAAATCCTGGTACTCCCTCCCTAACAGCGCCGTGGTTGTACCTACACCACACGGACAAAATCCTGGAACTCCCTCCCTAACAGCGCCGTGGGTGTACCTACACCACACGGACAAAATCCTGGAACTTCCTCCCTAGCAGCGCTGTGGGTGTACCTGCACTACACACGGGACAAAATCCTGGAACTTCCTCCCTAACAGCGCCGTTGGTGTACCTACACCACACAAGGGACAAAATCCAGGAACTCACTCCCTAACAGCGCCGTGGGTGTACCTACACCACAGGGACAAAATACTGGAACTCGCTCCCTAACAGCGCCGTTGGTCTACCTACACCACACAGACAAAATCCTGGAACTCGCTCCCTAACAGCGCCGTCGGTGTACCTACACCACACGGGACAAAACCCTGGAACTCCCTCCCTAACAGCGCCGTGGGTGTACCTACACCACAGGGACAAAATCCTGGAACTCCCTCCCTAACAGCGCCGTGGATGTGCCTACACCACACGGACAAAATCCTGGAACTCCCTCCCTAACAGCGCCGTGGGTGTAACTACACCAGACGCGGACAAAATCCTGGAACTCCCTCCCTAACAGCGCCGTGGGTGTACCTACACCACACGGGGACAAAATCCTGGAACTACCTCCCTAACAGCGCTGTGAGTATACCTACACCACACGGACAAAATCCTGGAACTCCCTCCCTAACAGGCGTCGTGGGTGTACCTACACCGCACGGACAAAATCCTGGAACTCACTCACTAACAGCGCCGTGGGTGTACCTACACCACAGGGACAAAATCCTGGAACTCCGTCCCTTACAGCGCTGTCGGTGTACCTACACCACAAACGGGACAACATCCTGGAACTTCCTCCCTAACAGCGCCGTGGGTGTTCGTACGCCACACACGGGACAAAATCCTGGAACTCACTGCGTAACAGCGCCGTGGGTGTACCTACACCACACGTACAAAATCCTGGAACACCCTCCCTAACAGCGCCGTGGGTGTACCTACACCACACGGACAAAATCCTGGAACTCCCTCCCTAACAGCACTGTGGGTGTACCTACACCACACGGACAAAATCCTGGAACTTCCTCCCTAACAGCGCTGTGGGTGTACCTGCACTACACACGGGACAAAATCCTGGAACTTCCTCCCTAACAGCGCCGTTGGTGTACCTACACCACACGGACAAAATCCTGGAACTCCCTCCCTAACAGCGCTGTGGGTGTACCTACACCACACACGGGACAAAATCCAGGAACTCACTCCCTAACAGCGCCGTGGGTGTACCTACACCACAGGGACAAAATCCTGGAACTCCCTCCCAAACAACGCCGTGGGTGTACCTACACCACACGGACAAAATCCTGGAACTCCCTCCCTAACAGCGCCGTTGGTGTACCTACACCACACAGACAAAATCCTGGAACTCGCTCCCTAACAGCGCCGTCGGTGTACCTACACCACACGGGACAAAACCCTGGAACTCCCTCCCTAACAGCGCCGTGGGTGTACCTACACCACAGGGACAAAATCCTGGAACTCCCTCCCTATCAGCGCCGTGGGTGTGCCTACACCACACGGACAAAATCCTGGAACTCCCTCCCTAACAGCGCCGTGGGTGTAACTACAGCAGACGCGGACAAAATCCTGGAACTCCCTCCCTAACAGCGCCGTGGGTGTACCTACACCACACGGGGACAAAATCCTGGAACTACCTCCCTAACAGCGCTGTGAGTGTACCTACACCACACGGACAAAATCCTGGAACTCCCTCCCTAACAGGCGTCGTGGGTGTACCTACACCGCACGGACAAAATCCTGGAACTCACTCACTAACAGCGCCGTGGGTGTACCTACACCACAGGGACAAAATCCTGGAACTCCGTCCCTAACAGCGCTGTCGGTGTACCTATACCACAAACGGGACAAAATCCTGGAACTTCCTCCCTAACAGCGCCGTGGGTGTTCGTACGCCACACACGGGACAAAATCCTGGAACTCCCTCCCTAACAGCGCCGTGGATGTGCCTACACCACACGGACAAAATCCTTGAACTCTCTCCCTAACAGCGCCGTGGGTATAACTACACCAGACGCGGACAAAATCCTGGAACTCCCTCCCTAACAGCGCCGTGGGAGTACCTACACCACACGGACAAAATCCTGGAACTCCCTCCCTAACAGCGCCGTGGGAGTACCTACACCACAGGGACAAAATCCTGGAACTCCCTCCCTAACAGCGCCGTGGATGTACCTACACCACACGGACAAAATCCTGGAACTCCCTCCCTAACAGCGCCGTGGGTGTAACTACACCAGACGCGGACAAAATCCTGGAACTCCCTCCCTAACAGCGCCGTGGGTGTACCTACACCACACTTGGACAAAATCCTGGAACTACCTCCCTAACAGCGCTGTGAGTGTACCTACACCACACGGACAAAATCCTGAATCTCCCTCCCGAACAGGCGTCGTGGGTGTACCTACACCGCACGGACAAAATCCTGGAACTCACTCACTAACAGCGCCGTGGGTGTACCTACACCACAGCGACAAAATCCTGGAACTCCGTCCCTAACAGCGCTGTAGGTGTACCTACACCACAAACGGGACAAAATCCTGGAACTTCCTCCCTAACAGCGCCGTGGGTGTTCCTACACCACACACGGGACAAAATCCTGGAACTCACTCCGTAACAGCGCCGTGGGTGTACCTACACCACAGGGACAAAATCCTGGAACACCCTCCCTAACAGCGCCGTGGGTGTACCTACACCACACGGGGAGAAAATCTTGGAACTCCCTCCCTAACAGCGCCGTGGGTGTACCTACACCACAGGGACAAAATTCTGGAACTCCCTCCCTAACAGCGCCGTGGGTGTACCTACACCATACGGACAAAATCCTGGAACTCCCTCCCTAACTGCGCTGTGGGTGTACCTACACCACATACGGGACAAAATCCAGGAACTCCCTCCCTAACAGCGCCGTGGGTGTACCTACACCACAGACGGGACAAAATCCTGGAACTCCCTCCCTAACAGCGCCGTGGGTGTACCTACACCACACGGGGACAAAATCCAGGAACTCCCTCCCTAACAGCGCCGTGGGTGTACCTACACCACACGGGAAAAATCCTGGTACTCCCTCCCTAACAGCGCCGTGGTTGTACCTACACCACACGGACAAAATCCTGGAACTCCCTCCCTAACAGCGCCGTGGGTGTACCTACACCACACGGACAAAATCCTGGAACTTCCTCCCTAACAGCGCTGTGGGTGTACCTGCACTACACACGGGACAAAATCCTGGAACTTCCTCCCTAACAGCGCCGTTGGTGTACCTACACCACACAAGGGACAAAATCCAGGAACTCACTCCCTAACAGCGCCGTGGGTGTACCTACACCACAGGGACAAAATACTGGAACTCGCTCCCTAACAGCGCCGTTGGTCTACCTAGACCACACAGACAAAATCCTGGAACTCGCTCCCTAACAGCGCCGTCGGTGTACCTACACCACACGGGACAAAACCCTGGAACTCCCTCCCTAACAGCGCCGTGGGTGTACCTACACCACAGGGACAAAATCCTGGAACTCCCTCCCTAACAGCGCCGTGGATGTGCCTACACCACACGGACAAAATCCTGGAACTCCCTCCCTAACAGCGCCGTGGGTGTAACTACACCAGACGCGGACAAAATCCTGGAACTCCCTCCCTAACAGCGCCGTGGGTGTACCTACACCACACGGGGACAAAATCCTGGAACTACCTCCCTAACAGCGCTGTGAGTGTACCTACACCACACGGACAAAATCCTGGAACTCCCTCCCTAACAGGCGTCGTGGGTGTACCTACACCGCACGGACAAAATCCTGGAACTCACTCACTAACAGCGCCGTGGGTGTACCTACACCACAGGGACAAAATCCTGGAACTCCGTCCCTTACATCGCTGTCGGTGTACCTACACCACAAACGGGACAAAATCCTGGAACTTCCTCCCTAACAGCGCCGTGGGTGTTCGTACGCCACACACGGGACAAAATCCTGGAACTCACTCCGTAACAGCGCCGTGGGTGTACCTACACCACACGTACAAAATCCTGGAACACCCTCCCTAACAGCGCCGTGGGTGTACCTACACCACACGGGGAGAAAATCCTGGAACTCCCTCCCTAACAGCGCCGTGGGTGTACCTACACCACAGGGACAAAATCCTGGAACTCCCTCCCTAACAACGCCGTGGGTGTACCTACACCATACGGACAAAATCCTGGAACTCCCTCCCTAACAGCGCTGTGGGTGTACCTACACCACACACGGGACAAAATCCAGGAAGTACCTCCCTAACAGCGCCGTGGGTGTACCTACACCACAGGGACAAAATCCTGGAACTCACTCCGTAACAGCGCCGTGGGTGTACCTACAACACACGTACAAAATCCTGGAACACCCTCCCTAACAGCGCCGTGGGTGTACCTACACCACACGGGGAGAAAATCCTGGAACTCCCTCCCTAACAGCGCCGTGGGTGTACCTACACCACAGGGACAAAATCCTGGAACTCCCTCCCTAACAACGCCGTGGGTGTACCTACACCATACGGACAAAATCCTGGAACTCCCTCCCTAACAGCGCTGTGGGTGTACCTACACCACACACGGGACAAAATCCTGGAACTCACTCCCTAACAGCGGCGTGGGTGTACCTACACCACAGGGACAAAATCCTGGAACTCCCTCCCTAACAGCGTCGTGGGTGTACCTACACCACAAACGGGACAAAATCCTGGAACTTCCTCCCTAACAGCGCCGTGGGTGTTCCTACACCACACAAGGGACAAAATCCTGGAACTCACTCCCTAACAGCGCCGTGGGTGTACCTACACCACAGGGAGAAAATCCTGGAACACACTCCCTAACTGCGCCGTGGGTGTACCTACACCACACGGGGACAAAATCCTGGCACTCCCTCACTAACAGCGCCGTGGGTGTACCTACACCACAGGGACAAAATCCTGGAATCCCTCCCTAACATCGCCGTGGGTGTACCTACACCATACGAACAAAATCCTGGAACTCCCTCCCTAACAGCGCTGTGGGTGTACCTACACCTCACACGGGACAAAATCCTTGAAGTTCCTCCCTAACAGCGCCGTGGGTGTACCTACACCACACACGGGACAAAATCCTGGAACTCACTCCATAACAGCAGGGTGGGTGTACCTACACCACAGTGACAAAATCCTGGAACTCCCTCCCTAACAACGCCGTGGGTGTACCTACACCATACGGACAAAATCCTGGAACTCCCTCCCTAACAGCGCTGTGGGTGTACCTACACCACACACGGGACAAAATCCAGGAAGTACCTCCCTAACAGCGCCGTGGGTGTACCAACACCACAGGGACAAAATCCTGGAACTCACTCCGTAACAGCGCCGTGGGTGTACCTACACCACACGTACAAAATCCTGGAACACCCTCCCTAACAGCGCCGTGGGTGTACCTACACCACACGGGGAGAAAATCCTGGAACTCCCTCCCTAACAGCGCCGTGGGTGTACCTACACCACAGGGACAAAATCCTGGAACTCCCTCCCTAACAACGCCGTGGGTGTACCTACACCATACGGACAAAATCCTGGAACTCCCTCCCTAACAGCGCTGTGGGTGTACCTACACCACACACGGGACAAAATCCTGGAACTCACTCCCTAACAGCGGCGTGGGTGTACCTACACCACAGGGACAAAATCCTGGAACTCCCTCCCTAACAGCGTCGTGGGTGTACCTACACCACAAACGGGACAAAATCCTGGAACTTCCTCCCTAACAGCGCCGTGGGTGTTCCTACACCACACAAGGGACAAAATCCTGGAACTCCCTCCCTAACAGCGTCGTGGGTGTACCTACACCACAAACGGGACAAAATCCTGGAACTTCCTCCCTAACAGCGCCGTGGGTGTTCCTACACCACACAAGGGACAAAATCCTGGTACTCCCTCCCTAACAGCGCCGTGGTTGTACCTACACCACACGGACAAAATCCTGGAACTCCCTCCCTAACAGCGCCGTGGGTGTTCCTACACCACACGGACAAAATCCTGGAACTTCCTCCCTAGCAGCGCTGTGGGTGTACCTGCACTACACACGGGACAAAATCCTGGAACTTCCTCCCTAACAGCGCCGTTGGTGTACCTACACCACACAAGGGACAAAATCCAGGAACTCACTCCCTAACAGCGCCGTGGGTGTACCTACACCACAGGGACAAAATACTGGAACTCGCTCCCTAACAGCGCCGTTGGTCTACCTACACCACACAGACAAAATCCTGGAACTCGCTCCCTAACAGCGCCGTCGGTGTACCTACACCACACGGGACAAAACCCTGGAACTCCCTCCCTAACAGCGCCGTGGGTGTACCTACACCACAGGGACAAAATCCTGGAACTCCCTCCCTAACAGCGCCGTGGATGTGCCTACACCACACGGACAAAATCCTGGAACTCCCTCCCTAACAGCGCCGTGGGTGTAACTACACCAGACGCGGACAAAATCCTGGAACTCCCTCCCTAACAGCGCCGTGGGTGTACCTACACCACACGGGGACAAAATCCTGGAACTACCTCCCTAACAGCGCTGTGAGTATACCTACACCACACGGACAAAATCCTGGAACTCCCTCCCTAACAGGCGTCGTGGGTGTACCTACACCGCACGGACAAAATCCTGGAACTCACTCACTAACAGCGCCGTGGGTGTACCTACACCACAGGGACAAAATCCTGGAACTCCGTCCCTTACAGCGCTGTCGGTGTACCTACACCACAAACGGGACAACATCCTGGAACTTCCTCCCTAACAGCGCCGTGGGTGTTCGTACGCCACACACGGGACAAAATCCTGGAACTCACTGCGTAACAGCGCCGTGGGTGTACCTACACCACACGTACAAAATCCTGGAACACCCTCCCTAACAGCGCCGTGGGTGTACCTACACCACACGGACAAAATCCTGGAACTCCCTCCCTAACAGCACTGTGGGTGTACCTACACCACACGGACAAAATCCTGGAACTTCCTCCCTAACAGCGCTGTGGGTGTACCTGCACTACACACGGGACAAAATCCTGGAACTTCCTCCCTAACAGCGCCGTTGGTGTACCTACACCACACGGACAAAATCCTGGAACTCCCTCCCTAACAGCGCTGTGGGTGTACCTACACCACACACGGGACAAAATCCAGGAACTCACTCCCTAACAGCGCCGTGGGTGTACCTACACCACAGGGACAAAATCCTGGAACTCCCTCCCAAACAACGCCGTGGGTGTACCTACACCACACGGACAAAATCCTGGAACTCCCTCCCTAACAGCGCCGTTGGTGTACCTACACCACACAGACAAAATCCTGGAACTCGCTCCCTAACAGCGCCGTCGGTGTA
>NW_027598909.1:0-34657 GCF_964194155.1 Cetorhinus maximus
CAGCACGGGTTTAGATACAGAGTAAATCTCCCTCTACACTGTCCCCATTAAACACTCCCAGGACAGGTACAGCACGGGTTTAGATACAGAGTAAAGTTCCCTCTACACTGTCCCCATCAAACACTCCCAGGACAGGTACAGCACGGGGTTAGATACAGAGTAAATCTCCCTCTACACTGTCCCCATTAAACTCTCTCAGGACAGGTACAGCAAGGGTTTAGATACATCGTAAATCTCCCTCTACACCGTCCCCATCAAACACTCCCAGGACAGGTACAGCACGGGGTTAGATACAGAGTAAAGCTCCCTCTACATTGTCCCCTTCAAACACTCCCAGGACAGGTACAGCACGCGGTTAGATACAGAGAAAAGCTCCCTCTACACTGTCCCAATCAAACACTCCCAGGACAGGTACAGCACGGGGTTAGATATAGCCTAAAGCTCCTTCTACACTGTCCCCATTAAACACGCTCAGGACAGGTACAGCACGGGCTTTGATACTGAGTAAAATTCCCTCTACACGATGTCCCCATCAAACACTAACAGGACAGGTACAGCACAGGGTAAGGTACAGAATAAACTCCCTCTACAGTGTCCCCATCAAACACTCCCAAGACAGGTACAGCACGGGATTAGATACAGAGTAAAGCTCCCTCTACACAAAGTCCCCATCAAACACTCCCAGGACAGGTACAGCACGGCATTAGATACAGAATAAAGCTCCCTCTACACTGTCCCCATCAAACACTCCCAGGACAGGTCCAGCATGGGGTTATATACAGAGAAAAGCTCCCTCTACACTGACCCCATCAAACACTCCCAGGACAGTTAGAGCACAGGGTTAGATACAGAGTAAATTTATCTCTACACTGTACCCATCAAACAATTCCAGGACAGGTACAGCACACGGTTAGATACAGAGTAAAGCTCCCTCTACATTGTCCCCATCAAACACTCCCAGGACAGGTACAGCACGGGGTTAGATACAGAGAAAAGATCCCTCTACACTTTCCCCTTCAAACACTCTCAGGACAGGTACAGCACGGGGTTAGATACAGCGTAAAGCTACCTCTACACCGTCCCCAATCATACACTCCCAGGACAGGTACAGCACGGGGTTAGATAAGAGTAAATCTCCCACTACACCGTCCCCATCAAACACTCCCAGGACAGGTACAGCACGGGGTTAGATACAGAGTAAAGCTCGCTCTACACTTTCCCATCAAACGCTCCCGGGAGAGGTAGAGCTCGGGGTTAGATACAGAGTAAATCTCCCTCTACAGTGTACCCATCAAACACTGCCAGGACATGTACAGCACGGGGTTAGATACAGATTCAAACTCCCTCTACACCGTCCCCATCAAACACTACCAGGACAGGTACAGCACGGGATTATATACAGAGTAAAGCTCCCTCTACGCTTTCACATCAAACACTCCAAGGACAGGTACAGCACTGGGTTAGATACAGAGTAAAGCTCCCTCTAAACAATGTCCCCATCAATCACTCACAGGACAGGTACAGCATGGGGTTAGATACAGAGTAAAGCTCCCTCTACACCGTCCCCATCAAACACTCCCAGGACAGGTACAGCACGGGGTTAGATACAGAGTAAAGCTCCCTCTACACTGTCCCCAACAAACACTCCCAGGACAGGTACAGCACGGGGTTAGATAGAGAGTAAATCTCCCTCTACACTTTCCCCATCAAACACTCCCAGGACAGGTACAGCACGGGGTTATATACAGAGTAAATCTCCCTCAACACCGACTCCATCAAACACTCCCAGGACAGGTACAGCACGGGATTAGATACAGAGCAAATCTCCTTCTACACTGTCCCCATTAAACACTCCCAGGACAGTTACAGCACGGGGTTACATACAGAGTAAAGCTCCCTCTGTTCGGTCCCCATTAAACACTCCCAGGACACGTACAGCACCGGGTTAGATAAAGAGTAAATCTCCCTCTACACCGTCCCCATCAAACACTCCCAGGACAGGTACAGCACTGGGCTAGATACAGAGTAAAGCTCCTTGTACACTGTCCCCTTCAAACACTCCCAGGACAGGTACAGCACGCGGTTAGATAGAGCCTAAACCTCCCTCTACGCTGTCCCCATTAAACACTCCCAGGACAGTTACAGCATGGGGTTAGATACAGAGTAAATCTCCCTCTACACCGTTCCCACCAAACACACCCAGGACAGTTACAGCACGGGGTTAGATAGAGAGTAAAGCTCCCTGCACACTGTCGCCATCAAACACTCCCAGGACAGGTACAGCACGCGGTTAGATAGAGCCTAAACCTCCCTCTACGCTGTCCCCATTAAACACTCCCAGGACAGTTACAGCATGGGGTTAGATACAGAGTAAATCTCCCTCTACACCGTTCCCACCAAACACACCCAGGACAGTTACAGCACGGGGTTAGATACAGAGTAAAGCTCCCTCTACATTGTCCCCATCAAACACTGCCAGGACATGAACAGCACGGGGTTAGAAACAGATTCAAACTCCCTCTACACCGTCCCCATCAAACAGCCCCAGGACAGATACAGCACGGGGTTAGATACAGAGTAAAGCTCCCTCTACACTTTCACATCAAACACTCCCAGGACAGGTACAGCACTGGGTTAGATACAGAGTAAAGCTCCCTCTACACTGTCCCCTTCAAACACTCCCAGGACAGGTACAGCACGCGGTTAGATACAGGCTAAAGCTCCCTCTACACTGTCCCCATTAAACACTCGCAGGACAGGTACATCACAGGGTTAGATACAGCGTAAATCTCCGTCTACACCGTCCCCCATCATACACTCGCAGGACAGGTACAGCACAGGTTTAGATACGGAGTAAAACTCCCTCTACACTGTCCCCCATAAACACTCCCAGGACAGTTACAGCACGGGATTTGATACAGAGTAAAGCTCCCTCTACACTGTACCCATCAAACACACCCAGGGCAGGTACAGCATGGGGTTAGATACAGAGTAAAGCTTGCTCTACAGTGTACCCATGAAAAACTCCCAGGACAGGTACAGCATGGGGTTTGATACTGAGTAAATCTCCCACTACATTGTCCCCATCAAACACTGCCACGACATTTACAGCACGGGGTAAGATACAGATTCAAACTCCCTCTACACCGTCCCCATCAAACACTCCCAGCACAGGTACAGCACGGGATTATATACAGAGTAAAGCTCCCTCTACACTTTCCCATCAAACACTCCCAGGACAGGTACAGCACTGGGTTAGATACAGAGTAAAGCTCCCTCTAAACAATGTCCCCATCAAACACTCCCAGGTCAGGTAAAGCACGGGGTTAGATACAGAGTAAAGCTCCCTCTACACCGTCCCCAACAAACACACCCAGGACAGTTACAGCTCGGGGTTAGATACACATTAAAGCTCCCTCTACGCCGCCCCCATCAAACACTCCCAGGACATGGACAGCACGGGGTTAGATACAGATTCAAACTCCCACTACACCGTCCTCAACAAACACTCCCAGGACAGGTACAGCACGGGGTTAGATACAGAGTAAAGCTCCCTCTACACCGTCCCCATCAAACACTCCCAGGACAGGTACAGCACGTGTTTAGATACAGAGTAAAGCTCCCTCTACACCGTCCCCATCAAACACTCCCAGGACCGGTACAGCACGTCGTTAGATACAGAGTAAAGCTCCCTCTACACTGTCCCCATCAAACACTCCCAGGACAGGTACAGCACGGGGTTAGATACAGAGCAAATCTCCGTCTACACTGTCCCCATTAAACACTCCCAGGCCAGGTAAAGCACGGGGTTAGATAAAGAGTAAAGCTCCCTCTACAATGTCCCCATCAAACACTCCCAGGACAGGTACAGCACGGGGTTAGATACAGAGTAAAGCTGCCTCTACACGGTCCCCATCAAACATTCCCAGGACAGGTACAGCACGGGGTTAGATACAGAGTAAAGCTCCCTCTACACCGACCCCATCAAACACTCCCAGGACAGGTACAGCACGGGATTAGATACAGTGCAAATCTCCTTCTACACTGTCCCCATTAAACTCTCCCAGGACAGTTACAGCACGGGGTTACATACAGAGTAAAGCTCCCTCTTCACTGTCCCCATCAAACACTCCCAGGACAGGTACAGCACGCGGTTAGATAGAGAGTAAATCTCCCTCTGTTTGGTCCCCATCAAACACTCCCAGGACACGTACAGCACGGGGTTAGATACAGAGTAAAGCTCCCTCGACACCGTCCCCTTCAAACACTCCCAGGACATGGACAGCACAGGGTTAGACAGAGAGTAAAGCTCCCTCTACACTGTCCCCATCAAACACTCCCAGGACAGGTACAGCACGGGTTTAGATACAGAGTAAAGCGCCCTCTACACAGTCCCCATCAAACACTCCCAGGACAGCTACAGAACGGGGTAAGATAGAGAGTAAATCTCCCTCTACACTTTCGCCATCAAACACTCCCAGGACAGGAACAGCACGGGTTAGATACAGAGTAAAGCTCCATCTACACCGTCCCCATCAAACACTCCCAGGACAGGTAAAGCACGGGGTTAGATACAGAGAAAATCTCCCTCTATGCTGAAGCCATCAAAGATTCCCAGGACAGGTACAGCACGGGGTTAGATACAGAGAAAATCTCCATCTATACTGTCCCCATCAAAGACTCCCAGGACAGGTACAGCACGGGGTTAGATACAGAGTAAATCTCGCTCTACACTATCCCATTCAAACTCTCAGGACAGGTACATCACGGGGTTAGATTCAGCGTAAATCTCCCTCTACACCGTCCCCCATCATACATTCGCAGGACAGGTACAGCACAGGTTTAGATATAGAGTCAAACTCCCTCTACACTGTCCCCATTAAACACTCCCAGGACAGTTACAGCACGGGATTTGATACAGAGTAAAGCTCCCTCTACACTGTACCCATCAAACACACCGAGGGGAGGTACAGCACGGGGTTAGATACAGATTAAAGCTCGATCTACACTTTCCCATCAAACACTCCCAGGAGAGGTACAGCTCGGGGTTAGATACAGAGTAAATCTCCCTCTACAGTGTACCCATGAAACACTCCCAGGACAGGTACAGCATGGGGTTAGATACTGAGTAAATCTCCCTCTACATTGTCCCCATCAAACACTGCCAGGACATGTACAGCACGGGGTTAGATACAGATTCAAACTCCCGCTACACCGTCCCCATCAAACACTCCCAGGACAGGTACAGCACGGGATTATATACAGAGTAAAGCTCCCTCTACACTTTCACATCAAACACTCCCAGAACAGGTACAGCACTGGGTTAGATTCAGAGTAAAGCTCCCTCTAAACAATGTCCCCATCAATCACTCTCAGGACAGGTACAGTACGGGGTTAGATACAGAGTAAAGCTCCCTCTACACCGTCCCCATCAAACACTCCCAGGACAGGTACAGCACGGGGTTAGATACAGAGTAAAGCTCCCTCTACACCGTCCGCATCAAACACTCCCAGGACAGGTACAGCACGGGGTTAGATACAGAGTAAAGCTCCCTCTACACTGTCCCCAACAAACACTCCCAGGACAGGTACAGCACGGGGTTAGATAGAGAGTAAATCTCCCTCTACACTTTCCCCATCAAACACTCCCAGGACAGGCACAGTACGGGGTTAGATACAGAGTAAATCTCCCTCTACACCGTCCCCATCAAACATTCCAAGGACAGGTACAGCATGGGCTTAGATACAGAGTAAACCTCCCTGTACACAATGTCCCCATAAAACACTCCCAGGACAGGTACAGCACGGGGTTAGATACAGAGTAAAGCTCCCTCTACACTGTCCCCATCAAACACTCCCAGGACAGGTACAGCATGGGGTTAGATACAGAGTAAATCTCCATCAACACCGTCCGCATCAAACACTCCCAGGACAGATACAGCACGGGGTTAGATACAGAGTAAAGCTCCCTCTACACTGTCCCCATCAAACACTCCGAGGACATGTACAGCACGGGGTTAGATACAGAGTAAATCTCCCTCTACAGTGTACCCATCAAACACTGCCAGGACATGTACAGCACGGGGTTAGATACAGATTCAAACTCCCTCTACACCGTCCCCATCAAACACTACCAGGACAGGTACAGCACGGGATTATATACAGAGTAAAGCTCCCTCTACGCTTTCACATCAAACACTCCAAGGACAGGTACAGCACTGGGTTAGATACAGAGTAAAGCTCCCTCTAAACAATGTCACCATCAATCACTCACAGGACAGGTAAAGCACGGGGTTAGATACAGAGTAAAGCTCCCTCTACACCGTCCCCATCAAACACTCCCAGGACAGGTACAGCACGGGGTTAGATACAGAGTAAAACTCCCTCTACACTGTCCCCATCAAACACTCCCAGGACAGGTACAGCACGGGGTTAGATACAGAGTAAAGCTCCCTCTACACTGTCCCCAACAAACACTCCCAGGACAGGTACAGCACGGGGTTAGATAGAGAGTAAATCTCCCTCTACACTTTCCCCATCAAACACTCCCAGGACAGGTACAGCACGGGGTTATATACAGAGTAAATCTCCCTCAACACCGACTCCATCAAACACTCCCAGGACAGGTACAGCACGGGATTAGATACAGAGCAAATCTCCTTCTACACTGTCCCCATTAAACACTCCCAGGACAGTTACAGCACGGGGTTACATACAGAGTAAAGCTCCCTCTGTTCGGTCCCCATCAAACACTCCCAGGACAGGTACAGCACTGGGCTAGATACAGAGTAAAGCTCCTTGTACACTGTCCCCTTCAAACACTCCCAGGACAGGTACAGCACGCGGTTAGATAGAGCCTAAACCTCCCTCTACGCTGTCCCCATTAAACACTCCCAGGACAGTTACAGCATGGGGATAGATACAGAGTAAATCTCCCTCTACATCGTCCCCACCAAACACACCCAGGACAGTTACAGCACGGGGTTAGATAGAGAGTAAAGCTCCCTGCACACTGTCGCCATCAAACACTCCCAGGACAGGTACCGCACGGGGTTAGATACAGAGTAAAGCTCCCTCTACATTGTCCCCATCCAACACTGCCAGGACATGAACAGCACGGGGTTAGAAACAGATTCAAACTCCCTCTACACCGTCCCCATCAAACAGCCCCAGGACAGATACAGCACGGGATTATATACAGAGTAAAGCTCCCTCTACACTTTCACATCAAACACTCACAGGACAGGTACAGCACTGGGTTAGATACAGAGTAAAGCTCCCTCTAAACAACGTCCCCATCAATCACTCACAGGACAGGTACAGCACGGGGTTAGATACAGAGTAAAGCTCCCTCTACACGGCCCCCAACAAACACTCCCAGGACAGGTACAGCACAGGGTTAGATACAGAGTAAAGCTCCATCTACACTGTCCCCTAAAAACTCTCCCAGGACAGGTACAGCACGGGGTTAGATACAGAGTAAAGCTCCCTCTACACTGTCCCCTTCAAACACTCCCAGGACAGGTACAGCACGCGGTTAGATACAGGCTAAAGCTCCCTCTACACTGTCCCCGTTAAACACTCGCAGGACAGGTACATCACAGGGCTAGATACAGCGTAAATCTCCGTCTACACCGTCCCCCATCATACACTCGCAGGACAGGTACAGCACAGGTTTAGATACGGAGTAAAACTCCCTCTACACTGTCCCCCATAAACACTCCCAGGACAGTTACAGCACGGGATTTGATACAGAGTAAAGCTCCCTCTACACTGTACCCATCAAACACACCCAGGGCAGGTACAGCATGGGGTGAGATACAGAGTAAAGCTCGCTCTACAGTGTACCCATGAAAAACTCCCAGGACAGGTACAGCATGGGGTTTGATACTGAGTAAATCTCCCACTACATTGTCCCCATCAAACACTGCCACGACATTTACAGCACGGGGTAAGATACAGATTCAAACTCCCTCTACACCGTCCCCATCAAACACTCCCAGCACAGGTACAGCACTGGGTTAGATACAGAGTAAAGCTCCCTCTAAACAATGTCCCCATCAAACACTCACAGGTCAGGTAAAGCACGGGGTTAGATACAGAGTAAAGCTCCCTCTACACCGTCCCCAACAAACACACCCAGGACAGTTACAGCTCGGGGTTAGATACACATTAAAGCTCCCTCTACGCCGCCCCCATCAAACACTCCCAGGACATGGACAGCACGGGGTTAGATACAGATTCAAACTCCCACTACACCGTCCTCAACAAACACTCCCAGGACAGGTACAGCACGGGGTTAGATACAGAGTAAAGCTCCCTCTACACCGTCCCCATCAAACACTCCCAGGACAGGTACAGCACGTGTTTAGATACAGAGTAAAGCTCCCTCTACACCGTCCCCATCAAACACTCCCAGGACCGGTACAGCACGTCGTTAGATACAGAGTAAAGCTCCCTCTACACTGTCCCCATCAAACACTCCCAGGACAGGTACAGCACGGGGTTAGATACAGAGCAAATCTCCGTCTACACTGTCCCCATTAAACACTCCCAGGCCAGGTAAAGCACGGGGTTAGATAAAGAGTAAAGCTCCCTCTACAATGTCCCCATCAAACACTCCCAGGACAGGTACAGCACGGGGTTAGATACAGAGTAAAGCTGCCTCTACACGGTCCCCATCAAACATTCCCAGGACAGGTACAGCACGGGGTTAGATACAGAGTAAAGCTCCCTCTACACCGACCCCATCAAACACTCCCAGGACAGGTACAGCACGGGATTAGATACAGAGCAAATCTCCTTCTACACTGTCCCCATTAAGCTCTCCCAGGACAGTTACAGCACGGGGTTACATACAGAGTAAAGCTCCCTCTTCACTGTCCCCATCAAACACTCCCAGGACAGGTACAGCACGCGGTTAGATAGAGAGTAAATCTCCCTCTGTTTGGTCCCCATCAAACACTCCCAGGACACGTACAGCACGGGGTTAGATACAGAGTAAAGCTCCCTCTACACCGTCCCCTTCAAACACTCCCAGGACATGGACAGCACAGGGTTAGACAGAGAGTAAAGCTCCCTCTACACTGTCCCCATCAAACACTCCCAGGACAGGTACAGCACGGGTTTAGATACAGAGTAAAGCACCCTCTACACAGTCCCCATCAAACACTCCCAGGACAGCTACAGAACGGGGTAAGATAGAGAGTAAATCTCCCTCTACACTTTCGCCATCAAACACTCCCAGGACAGGAACAGCACGGGTTAGATACAGAGTAAAGCTCCATCTACACCGTCCCCATCAAACACTCCCAGGACAGGTAAAGCACGGGGTTAGATACAGAGAAAATCTCCCTCTATGCTGAAGCCATCAAAGATTCCCAGGACAGGTACAGCACGGGGTTAGATACAGAGAAAATCTCCATCTATACTGTCCCCATCAAAGACTCCCAGGACAGGTACAGCACGGGGTTAGATACAGAGTAAATCTCGCTCTACACTATCCCATTCAAACTCTCAGGACAGGTACATCACGGGGTTAGATTCAGCGTAAATCTCCCTCTACACCGTCCCCCATCATACATTCGCAGGACAGGTACAGCACAGGTTTAGATATAGAGTCAAACTCCCTCTACACTGTCCCCATTAAACACTCCCAGGACAGTTACAGCACGGGATTTGATACAGAGTAAAGCTCCCTCTACACTGTACCCATCAAACACACCGAGGGGAGGTACAGCACGGGGTTAGATACAGATTAAAGCTCGATCTACACTTTCCCATCAAACACTCCCAGGAGAGGTACAGCTCGGGGTTAGATACAGAGTAAATCTCCCTCTACAGTGTACCCATGAAACACTCCCAGGACAGGTACAGCATGGGGTTAGATACTGAGTAAATCTCCCTCTACATTGTCCCCATCAAACACTGCCAGGACATGTACAGCACGGGGTTAGATACAGATTCAAACTCCCGCTACACCGTCCCCATCAAACACTCCCAGGACAGGTACAGCACGGGATTATATACAGAGTAAAGCTCCCTCTACACTTTCACATCAAACACTCCCAGAACAGGTACAGCACTGGGTTAGATTCAGAGTAAAGCTCCCTCTAAACAATGTCCCCATCAATCACTCACAGGACAGGTACAGTACGGGGTTAGATACAGAGTAAAGCTCCCTCTACACCGTCCCCATCAAACACTCCCAGGACAGGTACAGCACGGGGTTAGATACAGAGTAAAGCTCCCTCTACACCGTCCGCATCAAACACTCCCAGGACAGGTACAGCACGGGGTTAGATACAGAGTAAAGCTCCCTCTACACTGTCCCCAACAACACTCCCAGGACAGGTACAGCACGGGGTTAGATAGAGAGTAAATCTCCCTCTACACTTTCCCCATCAAACACTCCCAGGACAGGCACAGTACGGGGTTAGATACAGAGTAAATCTCCCTCTACACCGTCCCCATCAAACATTCCAAGGACAGGTACAGCATGGGCTTAGATACAGAGTAAACCTCCCTGTACACAATGTCCCCATAAAACACTCCCAGGACAGGTACAGCACGGGGTTAGATACAGAGTAAAGCTCCCTCTACACTGTCCCCATCAAACACTCCCAGGACAGGTACAGCATGGGGTTAGATACAGAGTAAATCTCCATCAACACCGTCCGCATCAAACACTCCCAGGACAGATACAGCACGGGGTTAGATACAGAGTAAAGCTCCCTCTACACTGTCCCCATCAAACACTCCGAGGACATGTACAGCACGGGGTTAGATACAGAGTAAATCTCCCTCTACAGTGTACCCATCAAACACTGCCAGGACATGTACAGCACGGGGTTAGATACAGATTCAAACTCCCTCTACACCGTCCCCATCAAACACTCCAAGGACAGGTACAGCACTGGGTTAGATACAGAGTAAAGCTCCCTCTAAACAATGTCACCATCAATCACTCACAGGACAGGTAAAGCACGGGGTTAGATACAGAGTAAAGCTCCCTCTACACCGTCCCCATCAAACACTCCCAGGACAGGTACAGCACGGGGTTAGATACAGAGTAAAACTCCCTCTACACTGTCCCCATCAAACACTCCCAGGACAGGTACAGCACGGGGTTAGATACAGAGTAAAGCTCCCTCTACACTGTCCCCAACAAACACTCCCAGGACAGGTACAGCACGGGGTTAGATAGAGAGTAAATCTCCCTCTACACTTTCCCCATCAAACACTCCCAGGACAGGTACAGCACGGGGTTATATACAGAGTAAATCTCCCTCAACACCGACTCCATCAAACACTCCCAGGACAGGTACAGCACGGGATTAGATACAGAGCAAATCTCCTTCTACACTGTCCCCATTAAACACTCCCAGGACAGTTACAGCACGGGGTTACATACAGAGTAAAGCTCCCTCTGTTCGGTCCCCATTAAACACTCCCAGGACACGTACAGCACCGGGTTAGATAAAGAGTAAATCTCCCTCTACACCGTCCCCATCAAACACTCCCAGGACAGGTACAGCACTGGGCTAGATACAGAGTAAAGCTCCTTGTACACTGTCCCCTTCAAACACTCCCAGGACAGGTACAGCACGCGGTTAGATAGAGCCTAAACCTCCCTCTACGCTGTCCCCATTAAACACTCCCAGGACAGTTACAGCATGGGGATAGATACAGAGTAAATCTCCCTCTACACCGTCCCCACCAAACACACCCAGGACAGTTACAGCACGGGGTTAGATAGAGAGTAAAGCTCCCTGCACACTGTCGCCATCAAACACTCCCAGGACAGGTACCGCACGGGGTTAGATACAGAGTAAAGCTCCCTCTACATTGTCCCCATCCAACACTGCCAGGACATGAACAGCACGGGGTTAGAAACAGATTCAAACTCCCTCTACACCGTCCCCATCAAACAGCCCCAGGACAGATACAGCACGGGATTATATACAGAGTAAAGCTCCCTCTACACTTTCACATCAAACACTCACAGGACAGGTACAGCACTGGGTTAGATACAGAGTAAAGCTCCCTCTAAACAACGTCCCCATCAATCACTCACAGGACAGGTACAGCACGGGGTTAGATACAGAGTAAAGCTCCCTCTACACGGCCCCCAACAAACACTCCCAGGACAGGTACAGCACAGGGTTAGATACAGAGTAAAGCTCCATCTACACTGTCCCCTAAAAACTCTCCCAGGACAGGTACAGCACGGGGTTAGATACAGAGTAAAGCTCCCTCTACACTGTCCCCTTCAAACACTCCCAGGACAGGTACAGCACGCGGTTAGATACAGGCTAAAGCTCCCTCTACACTGTCCCCGTTAAACACTCGCAGGACAGGTACATCACAGGGCTAGATACAGCGTAAATCTCCGTCTACACCGTCCCCCATCATACACTCGCAGGACAGGTACAGCACAGGTTTAGATACGGAGTAAAACTCCCTCTACACTGTCCCCCATAAACACTCCCAGGACAGTTACAGCACGGGATTTGATACAGAGTAAAGCTCCCTCTACACTGTACCCATCAAACACACCCAGGGCAGGTACAGCATGGGGTGAGATACAGAGTAAAGCTCGCTCTACAGTGTACCCATGAAAAACTCCCAGGACAGGTACAGCATGGGGTTTGATACTGAGTAAATCTCCCACTACATTGTCCCCATCAAACACTGCCACGACATTTACAGCACGGGGTAAGATACAGATTCAAACTCCCTCTACACCGTCCCCATCAAACACTCCCAGCACAGGTACAGCACTGGGTTAGATACAGAGTAAAGCTCCCTCTAAACAATGTCCCCATCAAACACTCACAGGTCAGGTAAAGCACGGGGTTAGATACAGAGTAAAGCTCCCTCTACACCGTCCCCAACAAACACACCCAGGACAGTTACAGCTCGGGGTTAGATACACATTAAAGCTCCCTCTACGCCGCCCCCATCAAACACTCCCAGGACATGGTAAGCACGGGGTTAGATACAGATTCAAACTCCCACTACACCGTCCTCAACAAACACTCCCAGGACAGGTACAGCACGGGGTTAGATACAGAGTAAAGCTCCCTCTACACCGTCCCCATCAAACACTCCCAGGACAGGTACAGCACGTGTTTAGATACAGAGTAAAGCTCCCTCTACACCGTCCCCATCAAACACTCCCAGGACCGGTACAGCACGTCGTTAGATACAGAGTAAAGCTCCCTCTACACTGTCCCCATCAAACACTCCCAGGACAGGTACAGCACGGGGTTAGATACAGAGCAAATCTCCGTCTACACTGTCCCCATTAAACACTCCCAGGCCAGGTAAAGCACGGGGTTAGATAAAGAGTAAAGCTCCCTCTACAATGTCCCCATCAAACACTCCCAGGACAGGTACAGCACGGGGTTAGATACAGAGTAAAGCTGCCTCTACACGGTCCCCATCAAACATTCCCAGGACAGGTACAGCACGGGGTTAGATACAGAGTAAAGCTCCCTCTACACCGACCCCATCAAACACTCCCAGGACAGGTACAGCACGGGATTAGATACAGAGCAAATCTCCTTCTACACTGTCCCCATTAAGCTCTCCCAGGACAGTTACAGCACGGGGTTAGATACAGAGTAAAGCTCCCTTTTCACTGTCCCCATCAAACACTCCCAGGACAGGTACAGCACGCGGTTAGATAGAGAGTAAATCTCCCTCTGTTTGGTCCCCATCAAACACTCCCAGGACACGTACAGCACGGGGTTAGATACAGAGTAAAGCTCCCTCTACACCGTCCCCTTCAAACACTCCCAGGACAGGTACAGCACAGGGTTAGATACAGAGTAAAGCTCCCTCTACACTGTCCCCATCAAACACTCCCAGGACAGGTACAGCACGGGTTTAGATACAGAGTAAAGCTCCCTCTACACAGTCCCCATCAAACACTCCCAGGACAGCTACAGAACGGGGTTAGATAGAGAGTAAAGCCTTCTCTACACTTTCCCCATCAAACACTCCCAGGACAGGTACAGCACGGGTTAGATACAGAGTAAAGCTCCATCTACACCGTCCCCATCAAACACTCCCAGGACAGGTAAAGCACGGGGTTAGATACAGAGAAAATCTCCCTCTATGCTGAAGCCACCAAAGATTCCCAGGACAGGTACAGCACGGGGTTAGATACAGAGAAAATCTCCATCTATACTGTCCCCATCAAAGACTCCCAGGACAGGTACAGCACGGGGTTAGATACAGAGTAAATCTCGCTCTACACTGTCCCATTCAAACACTCTCAGGACAGGTACATCACGGGGTTAGATACAGCGTAAATCTCCCTCTACACCGTCCCCCATCATACATTCGCAGGACAGGTACAGCACAGGTTTAGATATAGAGTCAAACTCCCTCTACACTTTCCCCATCAAACACTCCCAGGACAGGAACAGCACGGGTTAGATACAGAGTAAAGCTCCCTCTACACCGTCCCCATCAAACACTCCCAGGGCAGGTACAGCACGGGGTTAGATACAGATTAAAGCTCCCTCTACACTGTACCCATCAAACACACCGAGGGCAGGTACAGCTCGGGGTTAGATACAGAGTAAATCTCCCTCTACAGTGTACCCATGAAACACTCCCAGGACATGTACAGCATGGGGTTAGATACTGAGTAAATCTCCCTCTACATTGTCCCCATCAAACACTGCCAGGACATGTACAGCACGGGGTTAGATACAGATTCAAACTCCAGCTACACCGTCCCCATCAAACACTCCCAGGACAGGTACAGCACGGGATTATATACAGAGTAAAGCTCCCTCTACACTTTCACATCAAACACTCCCAGAACAGGTACAGCACTGGGTTAGATACAGAGTAAAGCTCCCTCTAAACAATGTCCCCATCAATCACTCACAGGACAGGTACAGCACGGGGTTAGATACAGAGTAAAGCTCCCTCTACACCGTCCGCATCAAACACTCCCAGGACAGGTACAGCACGGGGTTAGATACAGAGTAAAGCTCCCTCTACACTGTCCCCATCAAACACTCCGAGGACATGTACAGCACGGAGTTAGATACAGAGAAAATCTCCCTCTGCACTGTCCACATCAAAGACTCCCAGGACAGGTACAGCACGGGGTCAGATACAGAGAAAATCTCCCTCTATACTGTACCCATCAAAGACTCCCAGGACAGGTACAGCACGGGGTTAGATACAGAGTAAATCCCCCTCTACACTGTCCCCATCAAACAATCCAAGGAAAGGTACAGCACGGGGTTAGATACAGAGTAAAGCCTTCTCTACACCGTCCCCATCAAACACTCCCAGGAAAGGTACAGCACGGGGTTAGATACAGAGTAAAGCTCCCTCTACACCGTCCCCATCAAACACTCCCTGGACAGGTAAAGCACGGGGTTAGATACAGAGAAAATCTCCCTCTATTCTGAAGCCATCAAAGATTCCCAGGACAGGTACAGCACGGGGTTAGATACAGAGAAAATCTCCATCTATACTGTCCCCATCAAAGACTCCCAGGACAGGTACAGCGCGGGGTTAGATACAGAGTAAATCTCGCTCTACACTGTCCCCATCAAACACTCTCAGGACAGGTACATCACGGGGTTAGATACAGCGTAAATCTCCCTCTACACCGTCCCCCAATATACAGTCGCAGGACAGGTACAGCACAGGTTTAGATATAGAGTCAAACTCCCTCTACACTGGCCCCATTAAACACTCCCAGGACATTTACCGCACGGGATTTGATACAGAGTAAAGCTCCCTCTACACCGTCCCCATCAAACAGTCCCAGGACAGGTACAGCACGGGATTATATACAGAGTAAAGCTCCCTCTACACTTTCACATCAAACACTCCCAGGACAGGTACAGCACGGGGTTAGATACAGAGTAAAACTCCCTCTAAACAATGTCCCCATCAATCACTCACAGGACAGGTACAGCACGGGGTTAGATACAGAGTAAAGCTCCCTCTACACCGTCCCCATCAAACACTCCCAGGACAGGTACAGCACGGGGTTAGATACAGAGTAAATCTCCCTCTACACTGTCCCCATCAAAAACTCCCAGGACAGGTACAGCACGGGGTTAGATACAGAGTAAAGCTCCCTCTACACTGCCCCCTTCAAACACTCCCAGGACAGGTACAGCACGGGGTTAGATACACATTAAAGCTCCCTCTACACTGTCCCCACCAAACACTCCCAGGACAGGTACAGCACGGGGTTAGATACAGAGTAAATCTCCCTCTACACTGTCACCATCAAACACTGCCAAGGCATGTAGTGCACGGGGTTAGATACAGATTCAAACTCCCTCGACACCGTCCCCATCAAACACTCACAGGACAGGTACAGCACAGGATTATATACAGAGTAATGCTCCCTCTACACTGTCCCCATCAAACACTGCCAGGATAGGTACAGCACAGGGTTAGATACAGAGTAAAGCTCCCTCTACACCGTCCCCACCAAACACACCCAGGACAGTTACAGCACGGGGTTAGATAGAGAGTAAAGCTCCCTGCACACTGTCGCCATCAAACACTCCCAGGACAGGTACCGCACGGGGTTAGATACAGAGTAAATCTCCCTCTACATTGTCCCCATCAAACACTGCCAGGACATGAACAGCACGGGGTTAGAAACAGATTCAAACTCCCTCTACCCCGTCCCCATCAAACAGCCCCAGGACAGATACAGCATGGGATTATATACAGAGTAAAGCTCCCTCTACACTTTCACATCAAACACTCACAGGACAGGTACAGCACTGGGTTAGATGCAGAGTAAAGCTCCCTCTAAACAACGTCCCCATCAATCACTCACAGGACAGGTACAGCACGGGGTTAGATACAGAGTAAAGCTCCCTCTACACGGCCCCCAACAAACACTCCCAGGACAGGTACAGCACAGGGTTAGATACAGAGTAAAGCTCCATCTACACTGTCCCCTAAAAACTCTCCCAGGACAGGTACAGCACGGGGTTAGATACAGAGTAAAGCTTCCTCTACACTGTCCCCTTCAAACACTCCCAGGACAGGTACAGCACGCGGTTAGATACAGGCTAAAGCTCCCTCTACACTGTCCCCATTAAACACTCGCAGGACAGGTACATCACAGGGCTAGATACAGCGTAAATCTCCGTCTACACCGTCCCCCATCATACACTCGCAGGACAGGTACAGCACAGGTTTAGATACGGAGTAAAACTCCCTCTACACTGTCCCCCATAAACACTCCCAGGACAGTTACAGCACGGGATTTGATACAGAGTAAAGCTCCCTCTACACTGTACCCATCAAACACACCCAGGGCAGGTACAGCATGGGGTTAGATACAGAGTAAAGCTCGCTCTACAGTGTACCCATGAAAAACTCCCAGGACAGGTACAGCATGGGGTTTGATACTGAGTAAATCTCCCACTACATTGTCCCCATCAAACACTGCCACGACATTTACAGCACGGGGTAAGATACAGATTCAAACTCCCTCTACACCGTCCCCATCAAACACTCCCAGCACAGGTACAGCACTGGGTTAGATACAGAGTAAAGCTCCCTCTAAACAATGTCACCATCAAACACTCACAGGTCAGGTAAAGCACGGGGTTAGATACAGAGTAAAGCTCCCTCTACACCGTCCCCAACAAACACACCCAGGACAGTTACAGCTCGGGGTTAGATACACATTAAAGCTCCCTCTACGCCGCCCCCATCAAACACTCCCAGGACATGGACAGCACGGGGTTAGATACAGATTCAAACTCCCACTACACCGTCCTCAACAAAAACTCCCAGGACAGGTACAGCACGGGGTTAGATACAGAGTAAAGCTCCCTCTACACCGTCCCCATCAAACACTCCCAGGACAGGTACAGCACGTGTTTAGATACAGAGTAAAGCTCCCTCTACACCGTCCCCATCAAACACTCCCAGGACAGGTACAGCACGTCGTTAGATACAGAGTAAAGCTCCCTCTACACTGTCCCCATCAAACACTCCCAGGACAGGTACAGCACGGGGTTAGATACAGAGCAAATCTCCGTCTACACTGTCCCCATTAAACACTCCCAGGCCAGGTAAAGCACGGGGTTAGATAAAGAGTAAAGCTCCCTCTACAATGTCCCCATCAAACACTCCCAGGACAGGTACAGCACGGGGTTAGATACAGAGTAAAGCTGCCTCTACACGGTCCCCATCAAACATTCCCAGGACAGGTACAGCACGGGGTTAGATACAGAGTAAAGCTCCCTCTACACCGACCCCATCAAACACTCCCAGGACAGGTACAGTACGGGATTAGATACAGAGCAAATCTCCTTCTACACTGTCCCCATTAAGCTCTCCCAGGACAGTTACAGCACGGGGTTACATACAGAGTAAAGCTCCCTCTTCACTGTCCCCATCAAACACTCCCAGGACAGGTACAGCACGCGGTTAGATAGAGAGTAAATCTCCCTCTGTTTGGTCCCCATCAAACACTCCGAGGACACGTACAGCACGGGGTTAGATACAGAGTAAAGCTCCCTCTACACCGTCCCCTTCAAACACTCCCAGGACAGGTACAGCACAGGGTTAGATACAGAGTAAAGCTCCCTCTACACTGTCCCCATCAAACACTCCCAGGACAGGTACAGCACGGGTTTAGATACAGAGTAAAGCTCCCTCTACACAGTCCCCATCAAACACTCCCAGGACAGCTACAGAACGGGGTTAGATAGAGAGTAAAGCCTTCTCTACACTTTCCCCATCAAACACTCCCAGGACAGGAACAGCACGGGTTAGATACAGAGTAAAGCTCCATCTACACCGTCCCCAACAAACACACCCAGGACAGTTACAGCTCGGGGTTAGATACACATTAAAGCTCCCTCTACGCCGCCCCCATCAAACACTCCCAGGACATGGACAGCACGGGGTTAGATACAAATTCAAACTCCCACTACACCGTCCTCAACAAACACTCCCAGGACAGGTACAGCACGGGGTTAGATACAGAGTAAAGCTCCCTCTACACCGTCCCCATCAAACACTCCCAGGACAGGTACAGCACGTGTTTAGATACAGAGTAAAGCTCCCTCTACACCGTCCCCATCAAACACTCCCAGGACCGGTACAGCACGTCGTTAGATACAGAGTAAAGCTCCCTCTACACTGTCCCCATCAAACACTCCCAGGACAGGTACAGCACGGGGTTAGATACAGAGCAAATCTCCGTCTACACTGTCCCCATTAAACACTCCCAGGCCAGGTAAAGCACGGGGTTAGATAAAGAGTAAAGCTCCCTCAACAATGTCCCCATCAAACACTCCCAGGACAGGTACAGCACGGGGTTAGATACAGAGTAAAGCTGCCTCTACACGGTCCCCATCAAACATTCCCAGGACAGGTACAGCACGGGGTTAGATACAGAGTAAAGCTCCCTCTACACCGACCCCATCAAACACTCCCAGGACAGGTACAGCACGGGATTAGATACAGAGCAAATCTCCTTCTACACTGTCCCCATTAAGCTCTCCCAGGACAGTTACAGCACGGGGTTACATACAGAGTAAAGCTCCCTCTTCACTGTCCCCATCAAACACTCCCAGGACAGGTACAGCACGCGGTTAGATAGAGAGTAAATCTCCCTCTGTTTGG
The DNA here is from genome assembly GCF_964194155.1 of Cetorhinus maximus. NCBI lineage: Eukaryota > Metazoa > Chordata > Chondrichthyes > Lamniformes > Cetorhinidae > Cetorhinus > Cetorhinus maximus. Next base: position 19,657 of record NW_027598909.1, read on the forward strand.
TCCCCATCAAACACTCCCAGGACACGTACAGCACGGGGTTAGATACAGAGTAAAGCTCCCTCTACACCGTCCCCTTCAAACACTCCCAGGACAGGTACAGCACAGGGTTAGATACAGAGTCAAGCTCCCTCTACACTGTCCCCATCAAACACTCCCAGGACAGGTACAGCACGGGTTTAGATACAGAGTAAAGCTCCCTCTACACAGTCCCCATCAAACACTCCCAGGACAGCTACAGAACGGGGTTAGATAGAGAGTAAAGCCTTCTCTACACTTTCCCCATCAAACACTCCCAGGACAGGAACAGCACGGGTTAGATACAGAGTAAAGCTCCATCTACACCGTCCCCATCAAACACTCCCAGGACAGGTAAAGCACGGGGTTAGATACAGAGAAAATCTCCCTCTATGCTGAAGCCACCAAAGATTCCCAGGACAGGTACAGCACGGGGTTAGATACAGAGAAAATCTCCATCTATACTGTCCCCATCAAAGACTCCCAGGACAGGTACAGCACGGGGTTAGATACAGAGTAAATCTCGCTCTACACTGTCCCATTCAAACACTCTCAGGACAGGTACATCACGGGGTTAGATACAGCGTAAATCTCCCTCTACACCGTCCCCCATCATACATTCGCAGGACAGGTACAGCACAGGTTTAGATATAGAGTCAAACTCCCTCTACACTTTCCCCATCAAACACTCCCAGGACAGGAACAGCACGGGTTAGATACAGAGTAATGCTCCATCTACACCGTCCCCATCAAACACTCCCAGGACAGGTAAAGCACGGGGTTAGATACAGAGAAAATCTCCCTCTATGCTGAAGCCATCAAAGATTCCCAGGACAGGTACAGCACGGGGTTAGATACAGAGAAAATCTCCATCTATACTGTCCCCATCAAAGACTCCCAGGACAGGTACAGCACGGGGTTAGATACAGAGTAAATCTCGCTCTACACTGTCCCATTCAAACACTCTCAGGACAGGTACATTACGGGGTTAGATACAGCGTAAATCTCCCTCTACACCGTCCCCCATCATACACTCGCAGGACAGGTACAGCACAGGTTTAGATATAGAGTCAAACTCCCTCTACACTGTCCCCATTAAACACTCCCAGGACAGTTACAGCACGGGATTTGATACAGAGTAAAGCTCCCTCTACACCGTCCCCATCAAACACTCCCAGGGCAGGTACAGCACGGGGTTAGATACAGATTAAAGCTCCCTCTACACTGTACCCATCAAACACACCGAGGGCAGGTACAGCTCGGGGTTAGATACAGAGTAAATCTCCCTCTACAGTGTACCCATGAAACACTCCCAGGACATGTACAGCATGGGGTTAGATACTGAGTAAATCTCCCTCTACATTGTCCCCATCAAACACTGCCAGGACATGTACAGCACGGGGTTAGATACAGATTCAAACTCCAGCTACACCGTCCCCATCAAACACTCCCAGGACAGGTACAGCACGGGATTATATACAGAGTAAAGCTCCCTCTACACTTTCACATCAAACACTCCCAGAACAGGTACAGCACTGGGTTAGATACAGAGTAAAGCTCCCTCTAAACAATGTCCCCATCAATCACTCACAGGACAGGTACAGCACGGGGTTAGATACAGAGTAAAGCTCCCTCTACACCGTCCGCATCAAACACTCCCAGGACAGGTACAGCACGGGGTTAGATACAGAGTAAAGCTCCCTCTACACTGTCCCCATCAAAAACTCCCAGGACAGGTACAGCACGGGGTTAGATACAGAGAAAAGCTCCCTCTACACTGTCCCCAACAAACACTCCCAGGACAGGTACAGCACGGGGTTAGATAGAGAGTAAATCTCCCTCTACACTTTCCCCATCAAACACTCCCAGGACAGGTACAGTATGGGGTTAGATACAGAGTAAATCTCCCTCTACACCGTCCCCATCAAACATTCCAAGGAAAGGTACAGCATGGGCTTAGATACAGAGTAAACCTCCCTGTACACAATGTCCCCATAAAACACTCCCAGGACAGGTACAGCACGGGGTTAGATACAGAGTAAACCACCCTCTACACTGTCCCCATCAAACACTCCCAGGACAGGTACAGCATGGGGTTAGATACAGAGTAAATCTCCATCAACACCGTCCGCATCAAACACTCCCAGGACAGATACAGCACGGGGTTAGATACAGAATAAAGCTCCCTCTACACTGTCCCCATCAAACACTCCGAGGACATGTACAGCACGGAGTTAGATACAGAGTAAAGCTCCCTCTACACCGTCCCCATCAAACACTCCCAGGACAGGTACAGCACGGGGTTAGATACAGAGTAAATCTCCCTCTACACTGTCCCCATCAAAAACTCCCAGGACAGGTACAGCACGGGGTTATATACAGAGTAAAGCTCCCTCTACACTGCCCCCTTCAAACACTCCCAGGACAGGTACAGCACGGGGTTAGATACACATTAAAGCTCCCTCTACACTGTCCCCACCAAACACTCCCAGGACAGGTACAGCACGGGGTTAGATACAGAGTAAATCTCCCTCTACACTGTCACCATCAAACACTGCCAAGGCATGTAGTGCACGGGGTTAGATACAGATTCAAACTCCCTCTACACCGTCCCCATCAAACACTCACAGGACAGGTACAGCACAGGATTATATACAGAGTAATGCTCCCTCTACACTGTCCCCATCAAACACTGCCAGGATAGGTACAGCACAGGGTTAGATACAGAGTAAAGCTCCCTCTACACCGTCCCCATCAAACACTCCCAGGACAGGTACAGCAAGGGGTTAGATACAGTGTAAATCTCCCTCTTCACCGTCCCCATCAAACACTCACAGGACAGGTACAGCACGGGGTTAGATACAGAGTAAATCTCCTTCTACACCGTCCCCATCAAACCCTCCCAGGACAGGTACAGCACGGGGTAAGGAACAGAGTAAATCTGCCTCCACACTGTCCCCATCAAACAGTCCCAGAGCAGGTACAGCACGGTGTTAGATACACATTAAAGCTCCGTCTACACAGTCCCCAGCAAACAATCCGAGGACAGGTACAGCTCACTTTTAGGCACAGAGTAAAGCTCCCTCTACACCGCGCCCATCAAACACTGCCAGGACATGTACATCACGGGGTTAGATACAGATTCAAACACCCTCTACAACGTCCCGATCAAACGCTCCCAGGACAGTTACAGAACGGGATTAGATACAGAGTAAAGCTCCCTCTACACCGACCCATCAAACGCTCCCAGGACAGGTACAGCACGGGGTTAGATACAGAGTAAAGCTCCCTCTACACTGTCCCCATCAAGCACTCCCAGGACAGGTACATAACGGGGTTAGATAGAGAGTAAATCTCCCTTTACACTTTCCCCATCAAACACTCCCAGGACAGGTATAGCACGGGGTTAGATACAGATTAAATCTCCCTCTACACCGTCCCCATCAAACACTCCCAGGGGAGGTACAGCATGGGCTTAGATACAGATGTAAAGCTCGCCCTACACAATGTTCCTATAAACCACTCCCAGGACAGATACAGCACGGGGTTAAATACAGAATAAAGCTCCATCTACACTGCCCCCATCAAACACTCCCAGGGCAGGTACAGCACGGGGTTAGCTACACATTAAAGCTCCCTCTACACTGTCCACATCAAACACTCCCAGGACAGGTACAGCACGGGGTTAGATACAGTGTAAATCTCCCTCTACACCGTCCCCATCAAACACTCCCAGGACAGGTACAGCACGGGGTTAGATACAGAGTAAATCTCCCTCTACACTGTACCCATCAAACACTCCCAGGACAGGTACAGCATGGGGTTAGAAACACAGTAAATCACCCTCTACACTTTTCCCATCAAACACTCCCAGGAAAGTTACAGCACGGGGTTAGATACAGAGAAAATCTCCCTTATTATTGTACCCATCAATCAATCCCAGGACAGGTACAGCATGGGGTTAGATACAGAGTAAATCTGCCTCTACACTGTCCCCATCAAACACTCTAAGGACAGGTACAGCACGGGGTTAGATAAACATTAAAGCTCCCTCTACACTGTCCCCATCAAACACTCCCAGCACAGGTACAGCACGGGGTTAGATACAGAGTAAAGCTCCCTCTACACTGTCCCCATCAAACACTCCGAGGACATGTACAGCACGGGGTTAGATACAGAGAAAATCTCCCTCTGCACTGTCCACATCAAAGACTCCCAGGACAGGTACAGCACGGGGTTAGATACAGAGAAAATCTCCCTCTATACTGTACCCATCAAAGACTCCCAGGACAGGTACAGCACGGGGTTAGAAACATAGTAAATCTCCCTCTACACTGTCCCCATCAAACACTCCCAGGAAAGGTACAGCACGGGGTTAGAAACAGAGTAAATCTCCATCTACACTGTACCCATCAAACACTCCGAGGACAGGTACAGCACGGGGTTAGATACAGAGTAAACCTCCCTCTACACTGTCCCCATTAAACACTCCCAGGACAGGTACAGCACGGGGTTAGATACAGAGTAAAGCTCCCTCTACACCGACCCCATCAACCACTCCCAGGACAGGAACAGCACGGGGTTAGATACAGAGTAAATCTCCCTCTACACCGTCCCCAACAAACACACCCAGGACAGTTACAGCTCGGGGTTAGATACAGAGTAAAGCTCCATCTACACTGTCCCCATCAAACACTCCCAGGACAGGTACAGCACGGGGTAAGGTACAGAGCAAATGTACCTCCACACTGTCCCCATCAAACAGTCCCAGGACAGGTACAGCACGGGGTTAGATACAGAGTAAATCTCCCTCTACACCGTCCCCAACAAACACACCCAGGTCAGTTACAGCTCGGGGTTAAATACAGATTCAAACTCCCACTACACCGTCCTCAACAAACACTCCCAGGACAGGTACAGCATGGGGATAGATACAGAGTAAAGCTCCCTCTACACCGTCCCCATCAAACACTCCCAGGACAGGTACAGCACGTGGTTAGATACATAGTAAAGCTACCTCTACGCCGTCACCATCAAACGCTCCCAGGACCGGTACAGCACGTGGTAAGATACAGAGTAAAGCTCCCTCTACACTGTCCCCATCAAACACCCCCAGGACAGGTACAGCACGGGGTTAGATACAGAGCAAATCTCCGTCTACACTTTCCCCATTAAACACTCCCAGGCCAGGTACAGCAAGGGGTTAGATACAGAGTAAAGCTCCATCTACACCGACCCCAACAAACACTCCCAGGACAGGTACAGCACGGGATTAGATACAGAGCAAATCTCCTTCTACACTGTCCCCATTAAACACTCCCAGGACAGTTAGAGCACGGGGTTACATACAGAGTAAAGCTCCCTCTGTTCGGTCCCCATTAAACACTCCCAGGCCACTTACAGCTCCGGGTTAGGTAAAGAGTAAAACTCCCTCTACACCGTCCCCATCAAACACTCCCAGGACAGGTACAGCACTGGGCTAGATACAGAGTAAAGCTCCCTCTACACTGCCCCCATCAAACACTCCCAGGACAGGTACAGCACGGGGTTAGATACACATTAAAGCTCCCTCTACACTGTCCCCACCAAACACTCCCAGGACAGGTACAGCACGGGGTTAGATACAGAGTAAATCTCCCTCTACACTGTCACCATCAAACACTGCCAAGGCATGTAGTGCACGGGGTTAGATACAGATTCAAACTCCCTCTACACCCTCCCCATCAAACACTCACAGGACAGGTACAGCACAGGATTATATACAGAGTAAAGCTCCCTCTACACTGTCCCCATCAAACACTGCCAGGATAGGTACAGCACAGGGTTAGATACAGAGTAAAGCTCCCTCTACACCGTCCCCATCAAACACTCCCAGGACAGGTACAGCAAGGGGTTAGATACAGTGTAAATCTCCCTCTTCACCGTCCCCATCAAACACTCACAGGACAGGTACAGCACGGGGTTAGATACAGAGTAAATCTCCTTCTACACCGTCCCCATCAAACCCTCCCAGGACAGGTACAGCACGGGGTAAGGAACAGAGTAAATCTACCTCTACACTGTCCCCATCAAACACTCCCAGGACAGGTACAGCACGGGGTTAGGTACAGTGTAAATCTCCCTCTACACCGTCCCCATCAAACACTCACAGGACAGGTACAGCACGGGGTTAGATACACAGTAAATCTCCCTGTACACCGTCCACATCAAACACTCCCACGACAGGTACAGCATGGGCTTAGATACAGAGAAAAGCTCCTTCTACACTGTCCCCAACAAACACTCCCAGGAAAGGTACCGCACGTGGTTAGATACAGAGTAAAGCTCCCTCTACACCGTCCCCATCAAACACTCCCAGGACAGGTACAGCACGGGGTAAGGGACAGAGTAATTCTACCTCCACACTGTCCCCATCAAACAGTCACAGAGCAGGTATAGCACGGTGTTAGATGCACATTAAAGCTCCGTCTACACAGTCCCCAGCAAACAATCCGAGGACAGGTACATCACGGGGTTAGATACAGATTCAAACTCCCTCTACAACGTCCCCATCAAACGCTCCCATGACAGCTACAGAACGGGATTAGTTACAGAGTAAAGCTCCCTCTATACCGTCCCCATCAAACGCTCCCAGGACAGGTGCAGCACGGGGTTAGATACAGAGTAAAGCTCCCTCTACACTGTCCCCATCAAGCACTCAAAGGACAGGTACAGTACTGGGTTAGATACAGAGTAAAGCTCCCTCTACACTGCCCCCATCAAACACTCCCAGGACAGGTACAGCACGGGGTTAGATACAGAGTAAATCTCCATCAACACTGTCCCCATCAAACACTCCCAGGACAGGTACAGCACGGGGTTAGATACTGAGTAAATCACCCTCTACACTGTCCCCATCAAACACTCCCAGGACAGGTACAGCACGGGTTTAGATACAGAGTAGTGCTACTTCTACACCGTACCCTTCAAACACTCCCAGGACAGGTAAAGCACGGGGTTAGATACAAGTAAAGTTCCCTCTACACTGTCCCCATCAAACACTCCCAGGAGAGGAACAGCACAGGGTCAGATATAGAGTAAAGCTCACTCTACACTGTCGCCATTAAACACTCCCGGGACAGGCATAGCACGTGGTTAGATACAGAGTAAATCTCCCTCAAAACCGTCCCCATCAAACACTCCCATGACAGGTACAGCACCGGGTTAGATACAGAGTAAACCTGCCTCTACACCGTCCCCATCAAACACTCCCATGACTGGTACAGCACGGGGTTAGATACAGAGTAAATCTCCCTCTACACCGTCCTCATCAAACACTCCCAGGACAGGTACACCACGGGGTTAGATACACATTAAAGCTCCCTCTACACGGTCCCCATCAAACACTCCCAGGACAGGTACAGCAGGGGGTTAGATACAGAGTAATGCTCCCTCTTCACCGTCCCCTTCAAACAATCCCAGGACAGGTACAGCAGTGGGTTAGATACAGATTCAAACTTCATCTACACCGTCCCCAACAAACACTCCCAGGACAGGTACAGCACGGGATCATATACATAGTAAAGCACCCTCTACACTGTCCCTTCAAACACTCCCAGGACAGGTACAGCACAGGGTTAGACAGAGAGTAAAGCTCCCTCTACAACGTCACCATCAAACACTCCCAGGACAGGTACAGCGCGGGGTTAGATACAGTGTAAATCTCCCTCTACACCGTCCCCATCAAACACTCCCAGGACAGGTACAGCACGGGGTTAGATACAGAGTAAATCTCCCTCTATACTGTACCCATCAAACACTCCCAGGACAGGTACAGCATGGGGTTAGATACACAGTAAATCACCCTCTACACTTTTCCCATCAAACACTCCCAGGAAAGTTACAGCACGGGGTTAGATACAGAGAAAATCTCCCTTATTAGTGTACCCATCAATCAATCCCAGGACAGGTACAGCATGGGGTTAGATACAGAGTAAATCTGCCTCTACACTGTCCCCATTAAACACTCTAAGGACAGGTACAGCACGGGGTTAGATAAACATTAAAGCTCCCTCTACACTGTCCACATCAAACACTCCCAGCACAGGTACAGCACGGGGTTAGATACAGAGTAAAGCTCCCTCTACACTGTCCCCATCAAACACTCCGAGGACATGTACAGCACGGGGTTAGATACAGCGAAAATCTCCCTCTGCACTGTCCACATCAAAGACTCCCAGGACAGGTACAGCACGGGGTTAGATACAGAGAAAATCTCCCTCTATACTGTACCCATCAAAGACTCCCAGGACAGGTACAGCACGGGGTTAGATACAGAGTAAATCTCCCTCTACACTGTCCCCATCAAACACTCCCAGGAAAGGTACAGCACGGGGTTAGAAACAGAGTAAATCTCCCTCTACACTGTACCCATCAAACAATCCGAGGACAGGTACAGCACGGGGTTAGATACAGAGTAAACCTCCCTCTACACTGTCCCCTTCAAACACTCCCAGGACAGGTACAGCACGCGGTTAGATACAGCCTAAAGCTCCCTCTACACTGTCCCCATTAAACACTCCCAGGACAGGTACAGCACGGGGTTAGATACAGAGTAAAGCTCCCTCTACACTGTCCACATCAAACAGTCCCAGGACAGGTACAGCACGGGGTTAGATACAGAGTAAATCTCCCTCTACACCGTCCCCAAAAAACACACCCAGGTCAGTTACAGTTCGGGGTTAGATACAGATTCAAACTCCCACTACACCGTCCTCAACAAACACTCCCAGGACAGGTACAGCATGGGGATAGATACAGAGTAAAGCTCCCTCTACACCGTCCCCATCAAACACTCCCAGGACAGGTACTGCACGTGGTTAGATACAGAGTAAAGCTACCTCTACGCCGTCACCATTAAACGCTCCCAGGACCGGTACAGCACGTGGTAAGATACAGAGTAAAGCTCCCTCTACACTGTCCCCATCAAACACTCCCAGGACAGGTACAGCACGGGGTTAGATACAGAGCAAATCTCCGTCTACACTTTCCCCATTAAACACTCCCAGGCCAGGTACAGCAAGGGGTTAGATACAGAGTAAAGCTCCATCTACACCGACCCCAACAAACACTCCCAGGACAGGTACAGCACGGGATTAGATACAGAGCAAATCTCCTTCTACACTGTCCCCATTAAACACTCCCAGGACAGTTAGAACACGGGGTTACATACAGAGTAAAGCTCCCTCTGTTCGGACCCCATTAAACACTCCCAGGACACTTAAAGCTCCGGGTTAGGTAAAGAGTAAAACTCCCTCTACACCGTCCCCATCAAACACTCCCAGGACAGGTACAGCACTGGGCTAGATACAGAGTAAAGCTCCTTGTACACTGTCTCCTTCAAACACTCCCAGGACAGGTACAGCACGGGGTTAGATACAGAGTAAAGCTCCCTCTAAACAATGTCCCCATCAATCACTCACAGGACAGGTACAGTACGGGGTTAGATACAGAGTAAAGCTCCCTCTACACGGCCCCCAACAAACACTCCCAGGACAGGTACAGCACAGGGTTAGATACAGAGTAAAGCTCCATCTACACTGTCCCCTTAAAAGCACTCCCAGGACAGGTACAGCATGGGATTAGATACAGAGGAAATCTCCCTCTACACTGTACCCATCAAACACTCCGAGGACAGTTACAGCACACGGTTAGATACAGAGTAAAGCTCCCTCTACACTGTCCCCTTCAAACACTCCCAGGACAGGTACAGCACGCGGTTAGATACAGCCTAAAGCTCCCTCTACACTGTCCCCATTAAACACTCTCAGGACAGGTACATCGCGGGGTTAGATACAGCGTAAATCTCCGTCTACACCGTCCCCCATCATACACTCGCAGGACAGGTACAGCACAGGTTTAGATACAGAGTAAAACTCCCTCTACACTGTCCCCATTAAACACTCCCAGGACAGTTACAGCACGGGATTTGATACAGAGTAAAGCTCCCTCTACACTGTACCCATCAAACACACCAAGGGCAGGAACAGCACGGGGTTAGATACAGAGTAAAGCTCGCTCTACACTTTCCCATCACACACTCCCAGGAGCGGTACAGCACGGGGTTAGATACAGAGTAAATCTCCATCTACAGTGTACCCATGAAAAACTCCCAGGACAGATACAGCATGGGGTTAGATACTGAGTAAATCTCCCTCTACATTGTCCCCATCAAACACTGCCACGACATGTACAGCACGGGGTTAGATACAGATTCAAACTCACTCTACACCGTCCCCATCAAACACTCCCAGGACAGGTACAGCACGGGATTATATACAGAGAAAAGCTCCCTCTACACTTTCCCATCAAACACTCCCAGGACAGGTACAGCACTGGGTTAGATTCAGAGTAAAGCTCCCTCTAAACAATGTCCCCATCAATCACTCACAGGACAGGTACAGCACGGGGTTAGATACAGAGTAATGCTCCCTCTACACCGTCCCCATCAAACACTTCCAGGACAGGTACAGCACATGTTTAGATACAGAGTAAAGCTCCCTCTACACCGTCCCCATCAAACACTCCCAGGACATGTACAGCACGGGGTTAGATACAGAGTAAAGCTCCCTCTACACCGTCCCCATCAAACGCTCCCAGGACCGGTACAGCACGTGGTTAGATACAGAGTAAAGCTCCCTCTACACTGTCCCCATGAAACACTCCCAGGACAAGTACAGCACGGGGTAAGATACAGAGTAAAGCTCCCTTTAAACAATGTCCACATCAAACACTCAAAGGACAGGTACAGCACGGGGTTAGATACAGAATAAAGCTCCCTCTACACTCTCCCCATCAAACACTCCCAGGACAGGTACAGCATGGGGTTAGATACAGAGTAAATCTCCTTCTACACCGTCCCCATTAAACACTCCCACGACAGTTACAGCACGGGGTTACATACAGAGTAAAGCTCCCTCTTCACTGTCCCCATCTAACACTCCCAGGACAGGTACAGCACGGGGTTAGATACAGAGTAAATCTCCCTCTACACCGTCCCCAACAAACACACCCAGGACAGTTACAGCTCGGGGTTAGATACAGAGTAAAGCTCCATCTACACTGTCCCCATCAAACACTCCCAGGACAGGTACAGCACGGGGTAAGGTACAGAGCAAATGTACCTCCACACTGTCCCCATCAAACAGTCCCAGGACAGGTACAGCACGGGGTTAGATACAGAGTAAATCTCCCTCTACACCGTCCCCAACAAACACACCCAGGTCAGTTACAGCTCGGGGTTAAATACAGATTCAAACTCCCACTACACCGTCCTCAACAAACACTCCCAGGACAGGTACAGCATGGGGATAGATACAGAGTAAAGCTCCCTCTACACCGTCCCCATCAAACACTCCCAGGACAGGTACAGCACGTGGTTAGATACATAGTAAAGCTACCTCTACGCCGTCACCATCAAACGCTCCCAGGACCGGTACAGCACGTGGTAAGATACAGAGTAAAGCTCCCTCTACACTGTCCCCATCAAACACCCCCAGGACAGGTACAGCACGGGGTTAGATACAGAGCAAATCTCCGTCTACACTTTCCCCATTAAACACTCCCAGGCCAGGTACAGCAAGGGGTTAGATACAGAGTAAAGCTCCATCTACACCGACCCCAACAAACACTCCCAGGACAGGTACAGCACGGGATTAGATACAGAGCAAATCTCCTTCTACACTGTCCCCATTAAACACTCCCAGGACAGTTAGAGCACGGGGTTACATACAGAGTAAAGCTCCCTCTGTTCGGTCCCCATTAAACACTCCCAGGCCACTTACAGCTCCGGGTTAGGTAAAGAGTAAAACTCCCTCTACACCGTCCCCATCAAACACTCCCAGGACAGGTACAGCACTGGGCTAGATACAGAGTAAAGCTCCCTCTACACTGCCCCCATCAAACACTCCCAGGACAGGTACAGCACGGGGTTAGATACACATTAAAGCTCCCTCTACACTGTCCCCACCAAACACTCCCAGGACAGGTACAGCACGGGGTTAGATACAGAGTAAATCTCCCTCTACACTGTCACCATCAAACACTGCCAAGGCATGTAGTGCACGGGGTTAGATACAGATTCAAACTCCCTCTACACCCTCCCCATCAAACACTCACAGGACAGGTACAGCACAGGATTATATACAGAGTAAAGCTCCCTCTACACTGTCCCCATCAAACACTGCCAGGATAGGTACAGCACAGGGTTAGATACAGAGTAAAGCTCCCTCTACACCGTCCCCATCAAACACTCCCAGGACAGGTACAGCAAGGGGTTAGATACAGTGTAAATCTCCCTCTTCACCGTCCCCATCAAACACTCACAGGACAGGTACAGCACGGGGTTAGATACAGAGTAAATCTCCTTCTACACCGTCCCCATCAAACCCTCCCAGGACAGGTACAGCACGGGGTAAGGAACAGAGTAAATCTACCTCTACACTGTCCCCATCAAACACTCCCAGGACAGGTACAGCACGGGGTTAGGTACAGTGTAAATCTCCCTCTACACCGTCCCCATCAAACACTCACAGGACAGGTACAGCACGGGGTTAGATACACAGTAAATCTCCCTGTACACCGTCCACATCAAACACTCCCACGACAGGTACAGCATGGGCTTAGATACAGAGAAAAGCTCCTTCTACACTGTCCCCAACAAACACTCCCAGGAAAGGTACCGCACGTGGTTAGATACAGAGTAAAGCTCCCTCTACACCGTCCCCATCAAACACTCCCAGGACAGGTACAGCACGGGGTAAGGGACAGAGTAATTCTACCTCCACACTGTCCCCATCAAACAGTCACAGAGCAGGTATAGCACGGTGTTAGATGCACATTAAAGCTCCGTCTACACAGTCCCCAGCAAACAATCCGAGGACAGGTACATCACGGGGTTAGATACAGATTCAAACTCCCTCTACAACGTCCCCATCAAACGCTCCCATGACAGCTACAGAACGGGATTAGTTACAGAGTAAAGCTCCCTCTATACCGTCCCCATCAAACGCTCCCAGGACAGGTGCAGCACGGGGTTAGATACAGAGTAAAGCTCCCTCTACACTGTCCCCATCAAGCACTCAAAGGACAGGTACAGTACTGGGTTAGATACAGAGTAAAGCTCCCTCTACACTGCCCCCATCAAACACTCCCAGGACAGGTACAGCACGGGGTTAGATACAGAGTAAATCTCCATCAACACTGTCCCCATCAAACACTCCCAGGACAGGTACAGCACGGGGTTAGATACTGAGTAAATCACCCTCTACACTGTCCCCATCAAACACTCCCAGGACAGGTACAGCACGGGTTTAGATACAGAGTAGTGCTACTTCTACACCGTACCCTTCAAACACTCCCAGGACAGGTAAAGCACGGGGTTAGATACAAGTAAAGTTCCCTCTACACTGTCCCCATCAAACACTCCCAGGAGAGGAACAGCACAGGGTCAGATATAGAGTAAAGCTCACTCTACACTGTCGCCATTAAACACTCCCGGGACAGGCATAGCACGTGGTTAGATACAGAGTAAATCTCCCTCAAAACCGTCCCCATCAAACACTCCCATGACAGGTACAGCACCGGGTTAGATACAGAGTAAACCTGCCTCTACACCGTCCCCATCAAACACTCCCATGACTGGTACAGCACGGGGTTAGATACAGAGTAAATCTCCCTCTACACCGTCCTCATCAAACACTCCCAGGACAGGTACACCACGGGGTTAGATACACATTAAAGCTCCCTCTACACGGTCCCCATCAAACACTCCCAGGACAGGTACAGCAGGGGGTTAGATACAGAGTAATGCTTCCTCTTCACCGTCCCCTTCAAACAATCCCAGGACAGGTACAGCAGTGGGTTAGATACAGATTCAAACTTCATCTACACCGTCCCCAACAAACACTCCCAGGACAGGTACAGCACGGGATCATATACATAGTAAAGCACCCTCTACACTGTCCCTTCAAACACTCCCAGGACAGGTACAGCACAGGGTTAGACAGAGAGTAAAGCTCCCTCTACAACGTCACCATCAAACACTCCCAGGACAGGTACAGCGCGGGGTTAGATACAGTGTAAATCTCCCTCTACACCGTCCCCATCAAACACTCCCAGGACAGGTACAGCACGGGGTTAGATACAGAGTAAATCTCCCTCTATACTGTACCCATCAAACACTCCCAGGACAGGTACAGCATGGGGTTAGATACACAGTAAATCACCCTCTACACTTTTCCCATCAAACACTCCCAGGAAAGTTACAGCACGGGGTTAGATACAGAGAAAATCTCCCTTATTAGTGTACCCATCAATCAATCCCAGGACAGGTACAGCATGGGGTTAGATACAGAGTAAATCTGCCTCTACACTGTCCCCATTAAACACTCTAAGGACAGGTACAGCACGGGGTTAGATAAACATTAAAGCTCCCTCTACACTGTCCACATCAAACACTCCCAGCACAGGTACAGCACGGGGTTAGATACAGAGTAAAGCTCCCTCTACACTGTCCCCATCAAACACTCCGAGGACATGTACAGCACGGGGTTAGATACAGCGAAAATCTCCCTCTGCACTGTCCACATCAAAGACTCCCAGGACAGGTACAGCACGGGGTTAGATACAGAGAAAATCTCCCTCTATACTGTACCCATCAAAGACTCCCAGGACAGGTACAGCACGGGGTTAGATACAGAGTAAATCTCCCTCTACACTGTCCCCATCAAACACTCCCAGGAAAGGTACAGCACGGGGTTAGAAACAGAGTAAATCTCCCTCTACACTGTACCCATCAAACAATCCGAGGACAGGTACAGCACGGGGTTAGATACAGAGTAAACCTCCCTCTACACTGTCCCCTTCAAACACTCCCAGGACAGGTACAGCACGCGGTTAGATACAGCCTAAAGCTCCCTCTACACTGTCCCCATTAAACACTCCCAGG
>NW_027598910.1:0-34651 GCF_964194155.1 Cetorhinus maximus
CCAAGGAGAAGGAACGGGCTCCATTCCCAGTTTACGGTCAGCGGGTATGGTGTGTCCATCACCCAGGATAGCCCAGGACAGGACAGAGTGTTTAACGGTGCAGCGATTTTGTAATGTTCCCCTGCAGGAGAGTGACCCAAATTGGGCCCAGTGCTGCTGGTCTGGTACCAGTAAAACTGTGTGTCTCCCAGTGGGGAGTCTCCCTCAGGGCTGCACCGTGTAGCAATGGTGAAGTTTGGTATTGGATTGGTGGCGTTGCAGAGATCGGTTTGCCCAGCGTTCAGTCTCGGGCCGGGGGGTGGGGGTGCAGGGCGGTGGTCAGATTCTAAAGCTCAGTCCGTACGTTCTCAGTCAACCCCAGGGGCTTTGCCCTGCAGGTGTGGGTGTGGAGCCCGGGTTGGGACCCAGTTGGGGGAGGGAGAGATTTCACCAAAAGCTGAAGGAGACCGAGCTGTGTGCCTCCTGAAATCGGAGTCTAGTTTATAACCAGACCTGACCAGGAATAAAGGGCTTGAAGCACCTTAAGCACCTGAGTTTTCTCATCACCCTGACCTCAATACCTCTGGTTGGTTCAGGGCTGACATTTCGAGCTGCTGATTCAGTGTTTGGAGCTGTGTGGAGTAAATTCTCTGCTGTCCAGGACCAGGCAGTAGAATGGCAGCTTTCTGTGTCTGGTGAGCAGATCATTAACTCCTCAGCTCCTCGTGTTGAGAACCGGACTAAGAGATGTTGATGTGACACAGTGAGGCTCCTTCATGTGTGTCTCTGTCCTCTGCTGAAGGTAGTGTTCAGGGAGAGGGGTTGTCACAACGCTACCCGTATCTCGCTGTGTGTGAGCTCGGGCATGGAGAAGGATGTTCAACTGTGGGGGGCATCACTGGCCATCCTCATTGTGATCCCGTCATTGCCCAGTGCCCCGGCCCCCAGTGTCCCCGGCCCGCAGTGTCCCAGTGCCCCTGTGTCCCGAGCGCTAGGGGGAGAATCCTGGACTCTGCCCATTGGTCCCATTGACGCTGTGTTGGGGATTGAGGGAAGATTTTACCAGATCGGTTTCTGTTTCATTGGGAAGGGAGAGTTGTGGAGGGGAGGGGATTGGGATGAGGGGGGTTCAGAGCTGTGCAGATGGTACCCAGGGACCTCACTGACCTGGCCAGCGAGCTAGGAGAGAGCAGGCGATGTTGGGCCAGGAGTGGGGTGAGGAGAGTGTTGAGGTGCTGTGAATTGGTGTGTTCGATAAGAAGGGTTTAGTGAGGATGTGAGGGGCTGGGAGTGAGCAGGATGTGGCTGCTTTGTTGGCTTTGAGCAGAAATTTCAGTATTTCATAAAAACCTTGTTGGAATGTGAGATGAGGGGGTGATTGTGATGGAGAGAGCGGTAGGTTTGGAGTCGGGGTGTTGATACTCACAGGCTCAGTCTCCTTTCTCCCAAGTCTGTGGTTCTGTTTCTCCCTGTAACCTCTCACCCTGGCTGGATCCAGCACAGGGAGTCCACAGGGATCCCAAAGGGATCCAGCTATCCCTATCAGACAGGAATGCACTGGAGGTGGGTGTCTACATTAGTGGTTACCTTTCGATGGTAATTTCCACAACCTCAGGACACCTCAAGGCGCTTTCCAGCAGATGAAGTACTTTTGAAGTATAGTCACTATTCTGATGTAGGAAATGAAGCAGCCAATTTGAGCACAGGAAGATCTCAGTAACTGCTAATGGCCAGACATAAAAACAAAGCGCTGGAAATCCTCAGCATTTATGGAGAGAGAAACAGAGTTAATGTGTCATTTCAATCACCAGATCAAAACTAGAGAAGATCATTGTTGATGTGGTAAAATATCAGTGAGATTATTGGGGGAAACGCCTCTTTAAAACTGGATATTTTTTACATCCACGTGAGAGGATAGATGGGGCCTGATTTAATGCAACGTCAATAAGGCTGCTCTTCCAACAGTGCAGCACTCCCTCAGCACTGACCCTCCGACAGTGCGGCGCTCCCTCAGTACTGACCCTCCGACAGTGCGGCGCTCCCTCAGTACTGACCCTCCGACAGTGCAGCATTCCCTCAGCACTGACCCTCCGACAGTGCGGCGCTCCCTCAGTACTGACCCTCCGACAGTGCGGCGCTCCCTCAGTACTGACCCTCCGACAGTGCGGCCCTCCCTCAGCACTGACCCTCCGACAGTGCGGCCCTCCCTCAGTACTGACCCTCCGACAGTGCGGCGCTCCCTCAGTACTGACCCTCCGACAGTGCGGCCCTCCCTCAGCACTGACCCTCCGACAGTGCGGCCCTCCCTCAGTACTGACCCTCCGACAGTGCGGCGCTCCCTCAGCACTGACCCTCCGACAGTGCGGCCCTCCCTCAGTACTGACCCTCCGACAGTGCGGCCCTCCCTCAGTACTGACCCTCCGACAGTGCGGCACTCCCTCAGTACTGACCCTCTGTTGACAGGGTTTTCTGTCAGTACTGGATTGGGTGTCAGCTCAGATTCTGAACTTGAGCCTGGAGTGTGACTTGAACCCATGACCTTGTGAGTTGAAGGGGAGAATACCAGCCACTGTGAGGTGATTCAAAGGCTTTGAAGGCATTAAACAGTCATCCCCAACAGGAATCCCCCCACTTCACTCCCCCTTCCCCAATTTGGCCGACCTCAGTCATCCGAACACCTTTTAACCGAAACTCTGGAATGAACCTGGAACCATAAATCCTGGTGTAAATTCAGTGTTTGTCTCCCACCCTGTTTATCCCCAGGGTTCCCTGCCCCTCTAACCCCCCCACCCCCACCCCCGTGTGCCCTGTCTCCCCCTCTGGGGTTGTCACCCACCCTTGTGCCTGCCCTCCCCCCCTCAGCTCCCCACCTGAGCCCCTCCATATACCCCTCGCTCCGGCCTCCCCGCCTCCCCTTCCTCCTCGCACCCCCTGCCCCTGTCACCCACCCCCCCACCAGATTCCCCACTCACTCACCCACCCACCCACCCACCCACGACCACACCTGGTATGAAGGCCAGATTCCAGACTTGGGGGTGAGGGGGACACCACCACCACATCTCTGCAGTGGCTGGGCCCTGATTCAGAGGGTAGTGGCCGGTGAGCCAGTGAGTGAGCCAAAGTGCCCAAGGAGAAGGAACGAGCTCCATTCCCAGTTTACGGTCAGCGGGTATGGTGTGTCCATCACCCAGGATAGCCCAGGACAGGACAGAGTGTTTAACGGTGCAGCGATTTTGTAATGTTCCCCTGCAGGAGAGTGACCCAAATTGGGCCCAGTGCTGCTGGTCTGGTACCAGTAAAACTGTGTGTCTCCCAGTGGGGAGTCTCCCTCAGGGCTGCACCGTGTAGCAATGGTGAAGTTTGGTATTGGATTGGTGGCGTTGCAGAGATCGGTTTGCCCAGCGTTCAGTCTCGGGCCGGGGGGTGTGGGTGCAGGGCGGTGGTCAGATTCTAAAGCTCAGTCCGTACGTTCTCAGTCAACCCCAGGGGCTTTGCCCTGCAGGTGTGGGTGTGGAGCCCGGGTTGGGACCCAGTTGGGGGAGGGAGAGATTTCACCAAAAGCTGAAGGAGACCGAGCTGTGTGCCTCCTGAAATCGGAGTCTAGTTTATAACCAGACCTGACCAGGAATAAAGGGCTTGAAGCACCTTAAGCACCTGAGTTTTCTCATCACCCTGACCTCAATACCTCTGGTTGGTTCAGGGCTGACATTTCGAGCTGCTGATTCAGTGTTTGGAGCTGTGTGGAGTAAATTCTCTGCTGTCCAGGACCAGGCAGTAGAATGGCAGCTTTCTGTGTCTGGTGAGCAGATCATTAACTCCTCAGCTCCTCGTGTTGAGAACCGGACTAAGAGATGTTGATGTGACACAGTGAGGCTCCTTCATGTGTGTCTCTGTCCTCTGCTGAAGGTAGTGTTCAGGGAGAGGGGTTGTCACAACGCTACCCGTATCTCGCTCGGTTTCCTGTGTGTGAGCTCAGGCATGGAGAAGGATGTTCAACTGTGGGGGGCATCACTGGCCATCCTCATTGTGATCCCGTCATTGCCCAGTGCCCCGGCCCCCAGTGTCCCCGGCCCGCAGTGTCCCAGTGCCCCTGTGTCCCGAGCGCTAGGGGGAGAATCCTGGACTCTGCCCATTGGTCCCATTGACGCTGTGTTGGGGATTGAGGGAAGATTTTACCAGATCGGTTTCTGTTTCATTGGGAAGGGAGAGTTGTGGAGGGGAGGGGATTGGGATGAGGGGGGTTCAGAGCTGTGCAGATGGTACCCAGGGACCTCACTGACCTGGCCAGCGAGCTAGGAGAGAGCAGGCGATGTTGGGCCAGGAGTGGGGTGAGGAGAGTGTTGAGGTGCTGTGAATTGGTGTGTTCGATAAGAAGGGTTTAGTGAGGATGTGAGGGGCTGGGAGTGAGCAGGATGTGGCTGCTTTGTTGGCTTTGAGCAGAAATTTCAGTATTTCATAAAAACCTTGTTGGAATGTGAGATGAGGGGGTGATTGTGATGGAGAGAGCGGTAGGTTTGGAGTCGGGGTGTTGATACTCACAGGCTCAGTCTCCTTTCTCCCAAGTCTGTGGTTCTGTTTCTCCCTGTAACCTCTCACCCTGGCTGGATCCAGCACAGGGAATCCACAGGGATCCCAAAGGGATCCAGCTATCCCTATCAGACAGGAATGCACTGGAGGTGGGTGTCTACATTAGTGGTTACCTTTCGATGGTAATTTCCACAACCTCAGGACACCTCAAGGCGCTTTCCAGCAGATGAAGTACTTTTGAAGTATAGTCACTATTCTGATGTAGGAAATGAAGCAGCCAATTTGAGCACAGGAAGATCCCAGTAACTGCTAATGGCCAGACATAAAAACAAAGCGCTGGAAATCCTCAGCATTTACGGAGAGAGAAACAGAGTTAATGTGTCATTTCAATCACCAGATCAAAACTAGAGAAGGTCATTGTTGATGTGGTAAAATATTAGTGAGATTATTGGGGGAAGCTCCTCTTTAAAACTGGATTTTTTTTACATCCACGTGAGAGGATAGATGGGGCCTGATTTAATGCAACGTCAATAAGGCTGCTCTTCCAACAGTGCAGCACTCCCTCAGCACTGACCCTCCGACAGTGCGGCACTCCCTCAGCACTGACCCTCCGACAGTGCGGCACTCCCTCAGCACTGACCCTCCGACAGTGCGGCACTCCCTCAGCACTGACCCTCCGACAGTGCGGCACTCCCTCAGCACTGACCCTCCGACAGTGCGGCACTCCCTCAGCACTGACCCTCCGACAGTGCGGCATTCCCTCAGCACTAACCCTCCGACAGTGCGGCACTCCCTCAGCACTGACCCTCCGACAGTGCGGCACTCCCTCAGCTCTGACCCTCCGACAGTGCGGCACTCCCTCAGCACTGACCCTCCGACAGTGCGGCACTCCCTCAGCTCTGACCCTCCGACAGTGCGGCGCTCCCTCAGCTCTGACCCTCCGACAGTGCGGCGCTCCTTCAGCACTGACCCTCCGACAGTGCAGCACTCCCTCAGTACTGACCCTCCGACAGTGCGGCGCTCCCTCAGCACTGACCCTCCGACAGTGCGGCGCTCCCCCAGCACTGACCCTCCGACAGTGCGGCACTCCCTCAGCACTGACCCTCCGACAGTGCGGCGCTCCCCCAGCACTGACCCTCCGACAGTGCGGCGCTCCTTCAGCACTGACCCTCCGACAGTGCAGCACTCCCTCAGTACTGACCCTCCGACAGTGCGGCGCTCCCTCAGTACTGACCCTCCAACAGTGCGACGCTCCCTCAGCACTGACCCTCCGACAGTGCGGCGCTCCCTCAGTACTGACCCTCCGACAGTGCGGCGCTCCCTCAGTACTGACCCTCCGACAGTGCGGCCCTCCCTCAGTACTGACCCTCTGACAGTGCGACGCTCCCTCAGTACTGACCCTCCGACAGTGCGGCCCTCCCTCAGTACTGACCCTCTGACAGTGCGACGCTCCCTCAGTACTGACCCTCCGACAGTGCGGCCCTCCCTCAGTACTGACCCTCCGACAGTGCGGCGCTCCCTCAGTACTGACCCTCCGACAGTGCGGCCCTCCCTCAGTACTGACCCTCCGACAGTGCAGCACTCCCTCAGTACTGACCCTCCGACAGTGCAGCACTCCCTCAGTACTGACCCTCCGACAGTGCGGCGCTCCCTCAGTACTGACCCTCCGACAGTGCAGCACTCCCTCAGTACTGACCCTCCGACAGTGCGGCGCTCCCTCAGTACTGACCCTCCGACAGTGCGGCACTCCCTCAGTACTGACCCTCTGTTGACAGGGTTTTCTGTCAGTACTGGATTGGGTGTCAGCTCAGATTCTGAACTTGAGCCTGGAGTGTGACTTGAACCCGTGACCTTGTGAGTTGAAGGGGAGAATACCAGCCACTGTGACATGATTCAGAGGCTTTGAAGGCATTTACCAGTCATCCCCAACAGGAATCCCCCCACTTCACTCCCCCTTCCCCAATTTGGCCGACCTCAGTCATCCGAACACCTTTTAACCGAAACTCTGGAATGAACCTGGAACCATAAATCTTGGTGTAAATTCAGTGTTTGTCTCCCACCCTTTCCCCCTCCTCCCAGTCATGTGTTGGGTGCAGGCGCTGGAATAAACAGTGAGGAAAGTAAATGGGCTGTTCTGAGATAAAACGCGTGTCCTGTGATTCCCTACGTTCAGTTAGGTACTAAGTGTAGGTGTTAGACACAGCAGTTTGGACCTACAGCTGTGACCGAGTGTGTCAGTATTTACAGGGGGTCCCCGGGGAGTGTGTCAGTATTTACAGGGGGTCCCCGGGGAGTGTGTCAGTATTTACAGGGGGGTCCCGGGGAGTGTGTCAGTATTTACAGGGGGGGTCCTCGGGGAGTGTGTCAGTATTTACAGGGGGTCCCCGGGGAGTGTGTCAGTATTTACAGGGGGTCCCCGGGGAGTGTGTCAGTATTTACAGGGGGTCCCCGGGGAGTGTGTCAGTATTTACAGGAGGGTCCCCGGGGAGAGTGTCAGTATTTACAGGAGGGTCCCCGGGGAGAGTGTCAGTATTTACAGGAGGGTCCCCGGGGAGAGTGTCAGTATTTACAGGAGGGTCCCCGGGGAGAGTGTCAGTATTTACAGGGGGTCCCCGGGGAGTGTGTCAGTATTTACAGGGGGTCCCCGGGGAGTGTGTCAGTATTTACAGGGGGTCCCCGGGGAGTGTGTCAGTATTTACAGGGGGTCCCCGGGGAGTGTGTCAGTATTTACAGGGGTTCCCGGGGAGTGTGTCAGTATTTACAGGGGGACCCCGGGGAGTGTGTCAGTATTTACAGGGGGACCCCGAGGAGTGTGTCAGTATTTACAGGGGGTCCCCGGGGAGTGTGTCAGTATTTACAGGGGTTCCCCGGGGAGTGTGTCAGTATTTACAGGGGTTCCCGGGGAGTGTGTCAGTATTTACAGGGGTTCCCGGGGAGTGTGTCAGTATTTACAGGGGGTCCCCGGGGAGT
This sequence comes from Cetorhinus maximus, assembly GCF_964194155.1. NCBI lineage: Eukaryota > Metazoa > Chordata > Chondrichthyes > Lamniformes > Cetorhinidae > Cetorhinus > Cetorhinus maximus. The sequence continues at coordinate 7,477 of NW_027598910.1, forward strand.
GTGTCAGTATTTACAGGGGGTCCCCGGGGAGTGTGTCAGTATTTACAGGGGGGTCCCGGGGAGTGTGTCAGTATTTACAGGGGGTCCCTGGGGAGTGTGTCAGTATTTACAGGGGGTCCCCGGGGAGTGTGTCAGTATTTACAGGGGGTCCCCAGTTTATGTTGGGGAGGGGGTCTTCTCCACGCTCACCAAGGTTTGGTAGCTGTTGTGTGTTGATGGGCTCCGGCTGTATTTGCCCCCCTGCTCCCCCCAGCTCCCTGTGCCTCGATGGGGCACAGCTACACTCGTCCCCTCCCAACCCCCACCACCCCCTGCGCCCCGTGTGTCAGTGGGTGCTGGCCTTACCCGGTTCCCCTGTGGCTCGGTCTCAGTGATCTTTATCTTTAAACGTTTCTAGGTGATTGCGATTGAGAATGGGAGCGTTTTTGGACCATCCTAACACGGAGAAGCACAATGACCACGGGGAAGGGAACGGTATTCGCTACGGCCTGTGCAGTATGCAGGGCTGGCGTGTCGAGATGGAGGACACACACACGGCATTGCCAGAGTTACACGACAAGCTGAAGACCTGGTCCTTCTTCGCAATTTATGATGGGCACGCGGGGTCAGGGGTCGCCAAATATTGTGCCAAGAACCTCCTCCAGCACATAACCAGCAACCAGGAGTTCAAAGGTGAGTTTCTGTCTGCATTCCCCTTCCCCATTTGCTGTCCCCTCTCGGTAACGGCGCACGGGTCAGACGCAATGTTGGGATCTTCCTGCAGCAGAGGAGACTGAGCAGAGATTTGCTGGACGTGTGCAGGTTGACAGGCGGGTGACAGGCGTACAGGATGACAGGCGTACAGGATGACAGGCGTGCAGGGTGTCAGGCGTGCAGGGTGTAGAGGCGTGCAGGGTGTCAGGCGTGCAGGGTGTCAGGCGTGCAGGGCGACAGGCGTGCAGGGCGACAGGCGTGCAGGGCGACAGGCGTGCAGGGCGACAGGCGTGCAGGTGCAGAGGTGTACAGGTGCAGAGGCGTGCAGGGTGACAGGCGTGCAGGGTGACAGGCGTGCAGGGTGACAGGCGTGCAGGGTGACAGGCGTACAGGTGCAGGGTGACAGGCGTACAGGTGCAGAGGCGTACAGGGTGACAGGCGTGCAGGTGCAGAGGCGTGCAGGGTGACAGGCGTGCAGGGTGACAGGCGTGCAGGGTGACAGGCGTGCAGGGTGACAGGCGTGCAGGGTGACAGGCGTGCAGGGTGACAGGCGTGCAGGGTCAGAGGCGTGCAGGGTCAGAGGCGTGCAGGGTCAGAGGCGTGCAGGGTGACAGGCGTGCAGGTGCAGAGGCGTACAGGGGCAGAGGCGTGCAGGGTGACAGGCGTGCAGGGTGACAGGCGTGCAGGGTGACAGGCGTGCAGGTGCAGAGGCGTGCAGGGTGACAGGCGTGCAGGGTGACAGGCGTGCAGGGTGACAGGCGTGCAGGGTGACAGGCGTGCAGGGTGACAGGCGTGCAGGGTGACAGGCGTGCAGGTGCAGAGGCGTGCAGGTGCAGAGGCGTGCAGGGTGACAGGCGTGCAGGGTGACAGGCGTGCAGGGTGACAGGCGTGCAGGTGCAGAGGCGTGCAGGGTGACAGGCGTGCAGGGTGACAGGCGTGCAGGTGCAGAGGCGTACAGGTGCAGAGGCGTGCAGGGCGACAGGCGTGCAGGGCGACAGGCGTGCAGGGCGACAGGCGTACAGGTGCAGAGGCGTACAGGGTGTCAGGCGTGCAGGGTGACAGGCATACAGGGCGACAGGCGTACAGGGCGACAGGCGTACGGGTGTAGAGGTTTAGATAAGATAGACAGACAAAGAACAGCTGTTCCCATTGGCTGATGGTGCGAGGACTGGGGTGGGGAGTAGGGGCCACAGATTGAAGGTTTTGGGCAGGGCCCGGGGGGATGTGAGGAAGAACTTTCCTGTGCACAGGGGGAGGTGATGACCTGGAACTCGCTGCCGGTGAGGAGGGTGGATTTGGAGATGAGGGAGAATTCGAAAGGGAAATCAGATGGGCACAGGAGGGAAATGAATTTACAGAGATAGAGCTGGAGAATGGGACAAGCTGGATGGCTCTGCGGAGAACCAGCACAGACCCAGTGGGCTGAATGGCCTCCTGCCGACCTGTGACCTTTGAACCCAGCTCCCTGTGTCCAACCCCGGTTTTAGTTTCGATATTGGGAATGAAATGATGGAGCGTTAACTGTGTCAGGAGCAGTTTCTGGGATTTCCTGCTCGTTTGTGGAATTGGCTTGAACCCAGGAGCCTCGGACTCAGACCAGACTGATACCCGTGGAGCCAAGGCTGTTGGCTCAAATCCTAGGCCACAGGGCTGCCACTTTAAGCCAAGCTGATGTTTCGCTTGACCCGTGTGCCTCACCCCCGTTAACTGACCCATCGTCGGGTGCCGAAAATTAATGGCGCAAAAGGTTGGCCAAGCGGGTGGTTGGGGGCCAGGCGGGTGGTTGGGGGGCCAGGCGGGTGGTTGGGGGCCAAGCGGGTGGTTGGGGGCCAAGCGGGTGGTTGGGGGCCAAGCGGGTGGTTGGAGGGGGAATGAAACCAGGTGGTGTAACTTTGCTAAGCTGCAGCTGAGTTCTGTTTTGGTTTACGAAGGGATGGCGGACGGCAGGAGTGACTCCCAGGCTGCTGTCGAGAGTGTGAAGCGGGCCATCAGAACCGGGTTCCTCAACATTGACGAGCACATGAGGAGTGACTCGGACCTGGGGAACAACGACATGGATCGCAGTGGATCCACAGCTGTGGCGCTGCTGGTCTCGCCGACACACGTCTACTTCATAAACTGCGGGGACTCGCGGGGGGTCCTGCAGAGGGGTCACTCTGTACATTTCTCCACTGAGGACCACAAGCCCTGTAACCCACGCGAGAAGGAGAGGATCCAGAACGCCGGGGGCAGTGTGATGATCCAGCGGGTCAATGGCTCCCTCGCTGTCTCCCGGGCACTTGGAGATTATGACTACAAGTGTGTGGATGGGAAAGGCCCCACCGAGCAGCTGGTCTCTCCCGAGCCCGAGGTGATGGTGATCGAGCGATCGCAGGAGGACGAGTTTGTTATCCTGGCTTGTGATGGCATTTGGGATGTAATGAGCAACGAGGAACTGTGCGCGTTTGTCCGATCTAGACTTGAGCTCACTGACGATCTGGAGAAGATCTGTAACCTGGTGGCAGACACCTGCCTGTACAGGGTAAGATTGAGAGCACAGTCTCTACACATTACACCCAACACACAGACTCAGCCCTGCCTGTACAGGGTAAGATTGAGAGTACAGTCTCTACACATTACACCCAACACACAGACTCAGCCCTGCCTGTACAGGGTAAGATTGAGAGTACAGTCTCTGCACATTACACCCAACACACAGACTCAGTCCTGTCTGTACAGGGTAAGATTGAGAGTACAGTCTCTGCACATTACACCCAACACACAGACTCAGTCCTGCCTGTACAGGGTAAGATTGAGAGTACAGTCTCTGCACATTACACCCAACACACAGACTCAGCCCTGCCTGTACAAGGTAAGATTGAGAGTACAGTCTCTGCACATTACACCCAACACACAGACTCAGCCCTGCCTGTACAGGGTGTGGGGACAGACACGTATTCACCAGGTACCTCGTGGTCACTGAACACATCGTTTGATGCGGACGGGGACACACAGCTTGACCTCCAGCTCCATACTGAGCTGACCCATGGCTGCCCACTCAAATGGTCAGACGGGGTCAGACTGCAATGTTAAACATCCTGCTGGAGCCGTCACTCAGTGACGTTCATCAGGTCAGAGTTACAGAGCGGGTCTTACTGCAGAGATTTCCAGGGAGGGGTTCGGGCAGCTAACACCCACTCAGAGGCCCAACTAATCCGACTTTAACCTGAACCTGGGATAAATTAATCACATCCCTGCTGATTTCTCACTGGGGTACGGGTCCCACACACGCACTGACTCTCACTGGGGTACGGGTCCCACACACACACTGGCTCTCACGGGGGTACGGGTCCCACACACACACTGACTCTCACTGGTGTACGGGTCCCACACACACACTGACTCTCACTGGGGTACGGGTCCCACACACACTGACTCTCACTGGGGTACGGGTCCCACACACACTGACTCTCACTGGGGTAAGGGTCCCACACACACTGACTCTCACTGGGCTACGGGTCCCACACACACTGTCTCTCACTGGGGTAAGGGTCCCACACACACTGACTCTCACTGGGGTACGGGTCCCACACACACTGACTCTCACTGGGGTACGGGTCCCACACACACTGTCTCTCACTGGGGTAAGGGCCCCACACACACTGTCTCTCACTGGGGTAAGGGTCCCACACACACTGACTCTCACTGGGGTACGGGTCCCACACACACTGACTCTCGCTGAGTTTGGTGTGGACTGGGTACAATCGAGCATGTGCAGGGAAATAAATGAAAGTGTGGAAAGTAATTGTGCGACACAGCCAGTCAGTAAAGACCAGAGTTGGAATGAACTCTGAGCCCAGTCCAAAGATCCTGGGCAGTGTGAGGCTGTGTCAGGTGAGGCTGTGGATGGTGGACTCTACACCTGGGTACAGATTCCAAAGACCAGGGGAAACCCTCTGAAATCACAGCCCTTCCGCTTATCCATGATGCATAAACCTGGATGTGGAAATATATCGGCCGTTCCTTCACTGTCACTGGGTTAAAATCCTGGAACTCCCTCCCTAACAGCACTGTGGTGTACCTACCCTCACTCAGTGCCCACTCGCAGCCCCTCAGTCAGCGCCCGCTCCCAGCCCCTCGGTCAGCGCCCGCTCCCAGCCCCTCGGTCAGCGCCCGCTCCCAGCCCCTCGGTCAGCGCCCGCTCCCAGCCCCTCGGTCAGCGCCCGCTCCCAGCCCCTCGGTCAGCGCCCGCTCCCAGCCCCTCGGTCAGCGCCCACTTGCTGCTGTCCACTTTCCAGTGGTGTTTGTAATCAGCCAGACAGAACCTGCCCCAACCCCAACCACCCAAAGCCAGACAAGGTTCCACCAGTGAGGCCCAACCTGAGAGTCACTGTGCACTGAACCCAGCTGAGTGTTTCAACCATACAATCCTCACTTTGAGAGACAGGGAGCCTGAGGTCTGGTTATTTTGAAACTGCGCCTGCCTGTGCATGTGCCTGTGCATGTGTGTGCATGCGTGTCGATGTGTCGGCCTGTGCGTGTGTCGGGCCTGTGTGTGTTTATGTCTGTTTCCTTCTCCCTCCCCTACTGCCCCTCCCCCTAAATACCCCCACCCCGTAGACTGCACTAAACGCTCTGATCAATCGCCAATCCTGAAACTTCCCAGAGAGCTAATCTGGATAAACGAATGCACAGCAAAGGCCAGTCTGCAGACGTGTGTGTGATGTCTGGATGATGCCTCTCTCTCTGGGTTGGGTGCCAATGGGGTCGATTGCAGATTTATCTAATTCTTAGTGACAGCTCCCAGGATCTGAGCTGATCTGTGTTGTCTGAGCGATTTCAGCAACGTGGAAGTGATTGTGAAAAGTTTATACATTGAGCTGCGTAAATACAAGAGGGGGTCCTCTGCTCCCCCTATGCACCTGGTGCAGATGCACTGAGCCAAGTAGAATACAGTGGGTCAGTGAATGGACAAATCACTCGGAGAGCAACAATTCCAATCTCCACAGGACAAACAACTAACTTCAGTTGGATTTAAAAATCTGCAAAGATAAAGCTGGTGTCAGTTAAAGTGGTCTCGACAATGTGAGAATGTTGTAAAATCCAGTCCTCTAGGGAAGGAAGGCTGGTTGTGTAATTCCAGCTCCACACTGCTTCAGGATGGGAATGGCAGAATTGTACTCGAACACAATCTGTAACCTCATGGCCTGGCATATCCCCCACTCTACCATTACCATCAAGCCAGGGGATCAACCTGGTTCAATGAAGAGTACAGGAGGGCATGTCAGGACCAGCACCAGGCATACATAAAAATGATGTGTCAACCTGGTGAAGCTATAACACAGGACTACTTGCATGTCAAACAGCATAAGCAGCAAGTGATAGACAGAGCTAAGCAATCCCACAACCAACGGATCAGATCTAAGCTCTGCAGTCCTGCCACATCCAGTCGTGAAAGGTGTTGGACAATTAAACAACTCACTGGAGGAGGAGCCTCCACAAATATTCCCATCGACAATGATGGAGGAGCCCAGCACATCAGTGCAAAAGATAAGGCTGAAGCATTGGCTACAATCTTCAGCCAGAAGTGCCGAGTGAATAATTCATTCCCTCCCTGCCTCCAAGAGATCCTCAGCATCACAGATGCCAGTCTTCAGCCAATTCAATTCACTCCACGTGATATCAAGAAACAGCTGAAGGCACTGGATACTGCAAAGGCTATGGGCCCTGACAATATTCTGGCAATGGTGCTGAAGACTTGTGCTCCAGAACTTGCCGCGCCCCTAGCCAAGCTGTTCCAGTACAGCTACAACACTGGCATCTACCCGGCTATGTGGAAAATTGCCCAGTTTATGTTCTGTACACAAAAAGCAGGACAAATCCAACCCGGCCAATTACCGCCCCATCAGTCTACTCTCCATCATCAGTAAAGTAATGGAAGGGGTCATCAACAGTGCTATCAAGTGGCACTTGCTTAGCAATAACCTGCTCACTGATGCCCAGTTTGGGTTCTGCCAGGGCCACTCAGCTCCTGACCTCATTACAGCCTTGGTTCAAACATGGACAAAAGAGCTGAACTCCCGATGTGAGGTGAGAGTGACTGCCCTTGACATCAAGGCAGCATTTGACTGAGTGTGGCACCAAGGAGCCCCAGCAAAACTGGAGTCAATGGGAATCAGGGGGAAAACTCTCCGCTGGTTGGAGTCATACCCAGCACAAAGGAAGATGGTTGTGGTTGTTGGAGGTCAATCATCTCAGCTCCAGGACATCACTGCAGGAGTTCCTCAGGGTAGTGTCCTCGGTCCAACCATCTTCAGCTGCTTCATCAATGACCTTCCTTCCATCATAAGGTCAGAAGTGGGGATGTTCGCTGATGATTGCACAATGTTCAGCACCATTTGCAACTCCTCAGATACTGAAGCAGCCCATGTCCAAATGCAGCAAGACCTGGACAATATCCAGGCTTGTGCTGACAAGTGGCAAGTAACATTCAGGCCACACAAGTGTCAGGCAATGACCATCTTCAACAAGAGAGAATCTAACCATCGCCTCTTGACGTTCAGTGGCATTACCATCACTGAATCCCCCACTATCAACATCCTGGGGGTTACCATTGACCAGAAACTGAACTGGATTAGCCATATAAATACTGTGGCTACAAGAGCAGGTCAGAGGCTGGGAATCCTGTGGTGAGTAACTCACCTCCTGACTCCCCAAAGCCTGTCCACCATCTACAAGGCACAAGTCAGGAGTGTGATGGAATACTCCCCACTTGCCTGGATGAGTGCAGCTCCAACAACGCTCAAGAAGCTCGACACCATCCAGGACAAAGCAGCCCCGCTTGATTGGCACCCCATCCACAAACATTCACTCCCTCCACCACCGACGCACAGTAGCAGCAGTGTGTGTACCATCTACAAGATGCACTGCAGGAATTCACCAAGGCTCCTTCGACAGCACCTTCCAAACCCACGACCACTACCACCTAGAAGGACAAGGCAGATAGATGGGAACACCAGCACCTGGAAGTTCCCCTCCAAGTCACTCACCAACCTGACTTGGAAATATATCGGCCGTTCCTTCACTGTCACTGGGTCAAAATCCTGGAACTCCCTCCCTAACAGCACTGTGGGTGTACCTACACCACATGGACTGCAGCGGTTCAAGAAGGCAGCTCACCACCACCTTCTCAAGGGCAATTAGGGATGGGCAATAAATGCTGGGCCCAGCCAGCGACGCCCACATCCTGTGGATGAATTTTTTAAAAAAAGCTGCCTCAATTTTTAACAGCATTCCTGGAGCAATAATCAAACTCAGGAATGGAAAATATAACATGAGCATAAGGGAGTGCAGCCCAGTCTGAGGGTCAGTACTGAGGGAGTGCAGCCCAGTCTGAGGGTCAGTACTGAGGGAGTGCAGCCCAGTCTGAGGGTCAGTACTGAGGGAGTGCAGCCCAGTGTGAGGGTCAGTACTGAGGGAGTGCAGCCCAGTGTGAGGGTCAGTACTGAGGGAGTGCAGCCCAGTCTGAGGGTCAGTACTGAGGGAGTGCAGCCCAGTGTGAGGGTCAGTACTGAGGGAGTGCCGCACTGTCGGAGGGTGAGTACTGAGGGAGTGCCGCACTGTCGGAGGGTGAGTACTGAGGGAGTGCCGCACTGTCAGAGGGTCAGTACTGAGGGAGCGCCGCACTGTTGGAGGGGTAGTACTGAGGGAGTGCCGCACTGTCAGAGGGTCAGTACTGAGGGAGAGCCGCACTGTCGGAGGGTCAGTACTGAGTGAGTGCCGCACTGACAGAGGGTCAGTACTGAGGGAGCGCCGCGCTGTCAGAGGGTCAGTACTGAGGGAGAGCCGCACTGTTGGAGGGTCAGTGCTGAGGGAGCACTGCACTGTTGGAGGGGTAGTACTGAGTGAGTGCTCTACTGTCTGAGGGGTAGTACTGAGGGAGTGCCGCACTGTCGGAGAGTCAGTACTGAGGGAACGCCGCACTGTCGGAGGGTCAGTACTGAGGGAACGCCACACTGTCGGAGGGTCAGTACTGAGGATGAGCCGCACTGTCGGAGGGTCAGTACTGAGGGTGAGCCGCACTGTCGGAGGGTCAGTACTGAGGGAGCGCCGCACTGTCGGAGGGTCAGTACTGAGGGAACGCCGCACTGTCGGAGGGTCAGTACTGAGGGAGCGCCGCACTGTCGGAGGGTCAGTACTGAGGGAGCGCCGCACTGTCGGAGGGTCAGTGCTGAGGGAACGCCGCACTGTCGGAGGGTCAGTACTGAGTGAGTGCTGCACTGTCCGAGGGACAATCTTTCAGATATGACACTAACTAAACTGAGGCCCTGTGTGCACATGGGTGGATGTAAAAGATCCTGTGGTCGCTGTTTGGAAGAGGATAGAAACAGAATCATCTCTGTACCAGAGAGAGTGCAGAGGAGATTTACCAGGATGCTCCCTGGGCTGGAGAGTTTTAGTTAGGAGAGATTGAATAGACTGGGGTTATTTTCCCTGGAGCAGAGGAGATTGAGGGGGGACATGATTGAGGTGTATAAAATTATGATGGGCATAGAGAGGGGGAACTTGTCCCCTTGGTGAAGGGATCAATACAGGGGGCATAGATTTAAAGTAAGGGGCAGGAGGTTTAGAGGGGATGTGAGGAAGAATTTTTTCACCCTGAGGGTGGTGGGAATCTGGAACTCACTGCCTGAAAGGGTGGTAGAGACAGAAACCCTCAACACTTGCGATGCCATGGCATACAAGGCTATGGGCCTAGTGCTGGAAAATGGGATTAGAATAGTTCGGTACTTGTTTGACTGGCGCAGATTCGATTGGCCGGAGGGCCTTTTTCTGTGCTGTAGATCACTATGACTCTAAGAGAAACTAGGAGCAGGAATAGGCCATTCGGCTCTTCGAGCCTGTTCCGCCATTCAATATGATCATGGCTGATCCTCTATCTCAAAGCCGTACTCTCCACCCCCACCCCCCCGAATACCTCTTAACACCTTTAGAGTCCAGAAATCTATCTATTTCCTTCTTAGATATGCTCAGTGACTTGGCCCCCACAGCTCCTGTGGTCGAGGAGGTTCTCCCAGTGTAGGAGGCAATGTTTATCTCACAGCCAACATCACTGACACACATGGGCCCCGCTGTTTGTGGGATCTTCCTGTGCAATGCGTTTGTTACATCCCAGCAGTGACCACATTTGCTCCACACTTTCCCTGTGAGGTTCTTTGCAATGTTGTGAGTTGCTGAAATAGCAGTTTAATGTCAGGAGTGAATGTGAGGGCGCAGTGTAGATGTGGATGTCGCTGTGACACGGTGAGGTTGCTGTGGGATCGGACTGTGTAGTCTGTATGTGTTTCACTGTCCCTCAGGGGAGCCGGGACAACATGAGCATTGAGCTGGTCTGTTTCGAGAATTCACCGAGACCCTCGGACGAAGCCAGACAGAGAGAGGGCGAACTGGACAGATACCTGGAAACACGAGTCAAAGGTCAGTGAGCCCGCCCTCCCCCTCCCCCGCCCCCCCTCCCCTTCCCCCGCCCCCCCCTCCCCCGCCCCCCCCTCCCCCGCCCCCCCTCCTTCCCCCGCCCCCCCTCCGCTTCCCCCGCCCCCCCTCCCCGCCCCTTCCCCTGCCCGTGCCCCGTGCAGAGGGAGGGAGGGGGTGCGAGAGGGAGGGGGGGGGGGTGCGAGAGGGAGGGGGGGGGGGGGTGCGAGAGGGAGTGGGGGGGTGCGAGAGGGAGGGGGGGGTGAGCTACATACCCTGGGTGTAAATGCTCAGTCACCGTGTGGTTTTAACGGGGGCTGGAATGACCTGACCCTCTCCCCGGGCGGGCGGGGGTGGTGGGGACCCTCTCCCCGGGCGGGCGGGGGTGGTGGGGACCCTCTCCCCGGGCGGGCGGGGGTGGTGGGGACCCTCTCCCCGGGCGGGCGGGGGGTGGTGGGGACCCTCTCCCCGGGCGGGCGGGGGTGGTGGGGACCCTCTCCCCGGGCGGGGGTGGTGGGGACCCTCTCCCCGGGCGGGCGGGGGGTGGTGGGGACCCTCTCCCCGGGCGGGCGGGGGTGGTGGGGACCCTCTCCCCGGGCGGGCGGGCGGGGGTGGTGGGGACCCTCTCCCCGGGCGGGCGGGGGTGGTGGGGACCCTCTCCCCGGGCGGGCGGGGGTGGTGGGGACCCTCTCCCCGGGCGGGCGGGAGGTGGTGTTATTCCCCAGGTTCGGCTGTCCTGGGGTTACCAGCGTCACATCCCAGTGATCGAACTCTCCCAGCACCTTCTCATCTTCCTTCATTTCACCTCTTCATAAAAGCCCCGGTTTGATTAGTGTTTCCTGTCTCGCCCCCTCTCCCCTGGCAGATCTCGTGTCGAAGGGGCCTCCGGATGTACCTCCAGGGTTACTGGATGTGATGCATTCCCTGTTGGTGGAGAATATTCCCAACCTGCCGCCGGGAGGAGGCCTCATTAGCAAGTAAGGAACCGTCACAGGGCCTGGGTCACTCATTCCCTCCCACCCCAGACTGGTTACCCCTCAGTACTGACCCTCCGACAGTGCGGCGCTCCCTCAGCACTGACCCTCCAACAGTGCGGCGCTCCCTCAGTACTGACCCTCCGACAGTGCGGCACTCCCTCAGCACTGACCCTCCGACAGTGCGGCGCTCCCTCAGTACTGACCCTCCGACAGTGCGGCGCTCCCTCAGTACTGACCCTCCGACAGTGCGGCGCTCCCTCAGTACTGACCCTCCGACAGTGCGGCGCTCCCTCAGTACTGACCCTCCGACAGTGCGGCCCTCCCTCAGTACTGACCCTCCGACAGTGCGGCGCTCCCTCAGTACTGACCCTCCGACAGTGCAGCGCTCCCTCAGCACTGACCCTCCAACAGTGCGGCGCTCCCTCAGCACTGACCCTCCGACAGTGCGGCCCTCCCTCAGTACTGACCCTCCGACAGTGCGGCGCTCCCTCGGTACTGACCCTCCGACAGTGCGGCGCTCCCTCAGTACTGACCCTCCGACAGTGCGGCCCTCCCTCAGTACTGACCCTCCGACAGTGCGGCGCTCCCTCAGTACTGACCCTCCGACAGTGCGGCACTCCCTCAGTACTGACCCTCCGACAGTGCGGCGCTCCCTCAGCACTGACCCTCCGACAGTGCGGCGCTCCCTCAGTACTGACCCTCCGACAGTGCGGCCCTCCCTCAGTACTGACCCTCCGACAGTGCGGCGCTCCCTCTGTACTGACCCTCCGACAGTGCGGCGCTCCCTCTGTACTGACCCTCCGACAGTGCGGCGCTCCCTCAGCACTGACCCTCCGACAGTGCGGCGTTCCCTCAGCACTGACCCTCCGACAGTGCGGCGCTCCCTCGGTACTGACCCTCCGACAGTGCGGCGCTCCCTCAGCACTGACCCTCCGACAGTGCGGCGTTCCCTCAGCACTGACCCTCCGACAGTGCGGCGCTCCCTCGGTACTGACCCTCCGACAGTGCGGCGCTCCCTCAGCACTGACCCTCCGACAGTGCGGTGTTCCCTCAGCACTGACCCTCCGACAGTGCGGCGCTCCCTCAGTACTGACCCTCCGACAGTGCGGCGCTCCCTCAGCACTGACCCTCCGACAGTGCGGTGTTCCCTCAGCACTGACCCTCCGACAGTGCGGCGCTCCCTCAGTACTGACCCTCCGACAGTGCGGCGCTCCCTCAGCACTGACCCTCCGACAGTGCGGCGTTCCCTCAGCACTGACCCTCCGACAGTGCGGCGTTCCCTCAGCACTGACCCTCCGACAGTGCGGCGCTCCCTCAGCACTGACCCTCCGACAGTGCGGCGTTCCCTCAGCACTGACCCTCCGACAGTGCGGCGTTCCCTCAGCACTGACCCTCCGACAGTGCGGCGCTCCCGCGGTACTGACCCTCCGACAGTGCGGCGCTCCCGCGGTACTGACCCTCCGACAGTGCGGCGCTCCCTCAGCACTGACCCTCCGACAGTGCAGTGCTCCCTCAGCACTGACCCTCCGACAGTGCGGCGCTCCCTCAGCACTGACCCTCCGACAGTGCGGACGCTGGTGCTGAAGCTGTGAGTGTGGATTTGTTTTACTTATTGCTCTGTGGAGTGAGAGTTGAGCAGAGACATTGGGATTGAGGTCAGAGAGTGACCCAGAACTGAGTCTGATGTGAAATGAGGGAGAGACGAGTCTTGGTGAAGTAACAGTTTGTGTTTTGTGCTCTTCCAGACGCAGTGTGATTGAATCAGTTTACAATCGGCTCGTTCCTCAGGCCACTGACCAGGTGAATTTTTACATCCAAATCCTATCGAGTTTACCCTGACTGACGATTCCTCAGAAACATTTACACCTGCGGTAATCTCGAAAGACCTGACAGCAAATAGTGTCCTCACTTAGTCTGCCCGAGATTGTAGGAGAGGCTGCGGTTAAACTCCCTCACTCCCTCCGACCCCCCGACAGTCACTCCCTCCGACTCCCCGACAGTCACTCCCTCACTCCCTCCAAAACCCCGACAGTGACTCCCTCACTCCCTCCAAAACCCCGACAGTGACTCCCTCACTCCCCCCGACCCCCCGACAGTCACTCCCTCACTCCCTCCAAAACCCCGACAGTGACTCCCTCACTCCCTCCGACCCCCCGACAGTCACTCCCTCCGACCCCCCGACAGTGACTCCCTCACTCCCTCCAAAACCCCGACAGTGACTCCCTCACTCCCTCCGACCCCCCGACAGTGACTCCCTCACTCCCTCCAAAACCCCGACAGTGACTCCCTCACTCCCTCCGACCCCCCGACAGTGACTCCCTCACTCCCTCCGACCCCCCGACAGTGACTCCCTCACTCCCTCCGACCCCCCGACAGTGACTCCCTCACTCCCTCCAAAAGCCCGACAGTGACTCCCTCACTCCCTCCAAAACCCCGACAGTGACTCCCTCACTCCCTCCAAAACCCCGACAGTGACTCCCTCACTCCCTCCAAAACCCCGACAGTGACTCCCTCACTCCCTCCAAAACCCCGACAGTGACTCCCTCACTCCCTCCAAAACCCCGACAGTGACTCCCTCCAAAACCCCGACAGTGACTCCCTCCCAAACCCCGACAGTGACTCCCTCACTCCCTCCAAAACCCCGACAGTGACTCCCTCACTCCCTCCAAAACCCCGACAGTGACTCCCTCACTCCCCCCCGACCCCCCGACAGTGACTCCCTCACTCCCCCCGACCCCCCGACAGTGACTCCCTCACTCCCTCCGACCCCCGACAGTGACTCCCTCACTCCCTCCAAAACCCCGACAGTGACTCCCTCACTCCCTCCGACCCCCGACAGTGACTCCCTCACTCCCTCCGACCCACGACAGTGACTCCCTCACTCCCTCCAAAACCCCGACAGTGACTCCCTCACTCCCTCCAAAACCCCGACAGTGACTCCCTCACTCCCCCCGACCCCCCGACAGTGACTCCCTCACTCCCTCCAAAACCCCGACAGTGACTCCCTCACTCCCTCCAAAACCCCGACAGTGACTCCCTCACTCCCTCCAAAACCCCGACAGTGACTCCCTCACTCCCTCCAAAACCCCGACAGTGACTCCCTCACTCCCTCCAAAACCCCGACAGTGACTCCCTCACTCCCTCCGACCCCCCGACAGTGACTCCCTCACTCCCTCCAAAACCCCGACAGTGACTCCCTCACTCCCTCCGACCCCCGACAGTGACTCCCTCACTCCCTCCAAAACCCCGACAGTGACTCCCTCACTCCCTCCAAAACCCCGACAGTGACTCCCTCACTCCCTCCGACCCCCGACAGTGACTCCCTCACTCCCTCCAAAACCCCGACAGTGACTCCCTCACTCCCCCCCGACCCCCCGACAGTGACTCCCTCACTCCCCCCGACAGTGACTCCCCTCACTCCCCCCCGACCCCCCAACAGTGACTCCCTCACTCCCTCCAAAACCCCGACAGTGACTCCCTCACTCCCTCCAAAACCCCGACAGTGACTCCCTCACTCCCCCCAAAACCCCGACAGTGACTCCCTCACTCCCTCCAAAACCCCGACAGTGACTCCCTCCAAAACCCCGACAGTGACTCCCTCACTCCCCTGGACCCCCCGACAGTGACCCCCTCACTCCCTCCAAAACCCCGACAGTGACTCCCTCACTCCCTCCGACCCCCGACAGTGACTCCCTCACTCCCTCCAAAACCCCGACAGTGACTCCCTCACTCCCTCCAAAACCCCGACAGTGACTCCCTCCAAAACCCCGACAGTGACTCCCTCACTCCCTCCAAAACCCCGACAGTGACTCCCTCACTCCCCTGGACCCCCCGACAGTGACTCCCTCACTCCCCCCGACAGTGACTCCCTCACTCCCCCCGACAGTGACTCCCTCACTCCCCCCGACAGTGACTCCCTCACTCCCCCCGACAGTGACTCCCTCACTCCCCCCGACAGTGACTCCCTCACTCCCCCCGACAGTGACTCCCTCACTCCCCCCGACCCCCGACAGTGACTCCCTCACTCCCCCCGACCGTGACTCCCTCACTCCCTCCGACCCCCCGACAGTGACTCCCTCACTCCCTCCAAAACCCCGACAGTGACTCCCTCACTCCCTCCAAAACCCCGACAGTGACTCCCTCACTCCCCCCAATACCCCGACAGTGACTCCCTCACTCCCCCCAAAACCCCGACAGTGACTCCCTCACTCCCTCCAAAACCCCGACAGTGACTCCCTCACTCCCCCCCAACCCCCCGACAGTAATTCCTCACTCCCCCCGACCGTGACTCCCTCACTCCCTCCAAAACTCCGACAGTGACTCCCTCACTCCCCCCGACCCCCCGACAGTGACTCCCTCACTCCCTCCAAAACCCCGACAGTGACTCCCTCACTCCCTCCAAAACCCCGACAGTGACTCCCTCACTCCCCCCGACAGTGACTCCCTGGTCCCTTGTGCCGTCCTGGGGTTTGTTTGGTTGTGGAGCGCGAATGACACTTTGTCGTGCTCCAGTTTTTGCCTGAGATCAGCCCCATTCCGCTGTTTTTCTCCTGTAGGATTTTGAGGGAGCGGACCGCGCGTTGTAATGGAGTTTCCCCCGGAGCGGAGTACAAGCCCCACCAGGACCTGCTTTCCACCTTCGATGAACACTTGTACATGTGCAGAGGAGAATCCTCCAGTGATATATTTATCTGTTTGTTTTTGCCAGTTGCCTTGCTGTCCCTCCAATCGACATTCCAGGTTGTTGCTGTTTTCCTGTCCCTGTAAACCTCCTCCTGCAGCATTAACCCCCCCTCTCTGTACAGACAGGATTCTCCTTATGCACCTGAGGGATTGTCCGGATCGATTTGCCTCCAGAGCTGCCCTTTTCCACCTCCCCGGACTCCCTGCTCTATCGTTACCCTCAGCCCCAGCCCCTTGGATTATCATCACTTCCTAACCCAATCCCTGTCTACTCCGGACACTGATCCACAGCTGGATCATGTTGGGTATGAGTCTGTGTAACTCAGCACGGCCTAAGCTCATCTTTTATCTCTCCCCCGTGCGCGCTCTCTCCCCCGTGCGCGCTCTCTCCCCCGTGCGCGCTCTCTCCCCCGTGCGCGCTCTCTCCCCCGTGCGCGCTCTCTCCCCCGTGCGCGCTCTCTCCCCCGTGCGCGCTCTCTCCCCCGTGCGCGCTCTCTCCCCCGTGCGCGCTGACTCCCCCGTGCACTCTCCCCTGCGCTCTCCCGTGCACGCTGTCTCTCCCCTGCGCTCCCCCGTGCACGCTCTCTCTCCCGCGGACTCTCCCCTGCGCTCTCCCGTGCACGCTCTCTCTCCCCTGCGCTCTCCCGTGCACGCTCTCTCTCCCCTGCGCTCTCCCGTGCACGCTCTCTCTCCGCTGCGCTCTCCCGTGCACGCTCTCTCTCCCCTGCGCTCTCCCGTGCACGCTCTCTCTCCCGTGCACGCTCTCTCTCCCGTGCACGCTCTCTCTCCCGTGCACGCTCTCTCTCCCGTGCACGCTCTCTCTCCCCTGCGCTCTCCCGTGCACGCTGTCTCTCCCGCGCTCTCTCTCCCGTGCACGCTGTCTCTCCCGCGCTCTCTCTCCCGTGCATGCTCTCTCTCCCCTGCGCTCTCCCGTGCACGCTCTCTCTCGTGCACGCTCACTCTCCCCTGCGCTGTCCCGTGCACGCTCTCTCCCCTGCGCTCTCCCGTGCACGCTCACTCTCCCCTGCGCTCTCCCGTGCACGCTCTCTCTCCCCTGCGCTCTCCCGTGCACGCTCTCTCTCCCCTGCGCTCTCCCGTGCACGCTCTCTCTCCCCTGCGCTCTCCCGTGCATGCTCTCTCTCCCCTGCGCTCTCCCGTGCACGCTCTCTCTCCCCTGCGCTCTCCCGTGCACGCTCTCTCTCCCCTGCGCTCTCCCGTGCACGCTCTCTCTCCCCTGCGCTCTCCCGTGCACGCTCTCTCTCCCCTGCGCTCTCCCGTGCACGCTCTCTCTCCCCTGCGCTCTCTCTCCCCTGCGCTCTCCCGTGCACGCTCTCTCTCCCCTGCGCTCTCCCGTGCACGCTGTCTCTCCCCTGCGCTCTCCCGTGCACGCTCTCTCTCCCCTGCGCTCTCCCGTGCACGCTCTCTCTCCCCTGCGCTCTCCCGTGCACGCTCTCTCTCCCGTGCACGCTCTCTCTCCCGTGCACGCTCTCTCTCCCGCGCTCTCTCTCTCGTTGAGGTGTAAAATCTCGGCCACCCCGTGTTAGGGATTAGGAGAGTGGGGCTTGGGCGGAGGGGAGATGTTGGTCAGAAAGCTGCAGTTCCTGGAGCTCTGCAGAATGAGAGTGTTGGTGGAATACAGGGATACCGTTCTGCTGCAGATGGAGAGCACAGTCGGATTGAGCCTGGGACCTGCACCCAGCGGGGCTGCTTTCCAATCTGGGGGAGAGTTAGGAGTATTTATATATTTTTTGAATGAAAATTAATTGCTGGTGGACAGAATGGTGCCTGTGTGTGTGTCTGTGTTTGTGTATGTGGCGTGTGTGTCTGTGTTTGTGTGTGTGGTGTGTGTGTCTGTGTTTGTGTGTGGTGTGTCTGTCTGCGTGTGTGTGTGTGTGTGGTGTGTCTGTCTGCATGTGTGTGTGGTGTGTCTGCGTGTGTGTGTGGTGTGTCTGCGTGTGTGTGTGGTGTGTCTGCGTGTGTGTGTGTGGTGTGTCTGCGTGTGTGTGTGGTGTGTCTGCGTGTGTGTGTGGTGTGTCTGCGTGTGTGTGTGGTGTGTCTGCGTGTGTGTGTGGTGTGTCTGCGTGTGTGTGTGGTGTGTCTGCGTGTGTGTGTGGTGTGTCTGCGTGTGTGTGTGGTGTGTCTGCGTGTGTGTGTGTGGTGTGTCTGCGTGTGTGTGTGTGGTGTGTCTGTCTGCGTGTGTGTGTGTGGTGTGTCTGTGTGTGTGTGTGTGTGGTGTGTCTGTGTGTGTGTGTGTGGTGTGTCTGCGTGTGTGTGTGTGTGTGTGTGGTGTTTCTGCGTGTGTGTGTGTGGTGTGTCTGCGTGTGTGTGTGTGGTGTGTCTGCGTGAGTGTGTGTGTGTGGTGTGTCTGTCTGCGTGAGTGTGTGTGTGGTGTGTCTGTCTGCGTGAGTGTGTGTGTGGTGTGTCTGTCTGCGTGAGTGTGTGTGTGGTGTGTCTGTCTGCGTGAGTGTGTGTGTGGTGTGTCTGTCTGCGTGAGTGTGTGTGTGGTGTGTCTGTCTGCGTGTGTGTGTGGTGTGTCTGTCTGCGTGTGTGGTGTGTCTGTCTGCGTGTGTGTGTGGTGTGTCTGTCTGCGTGTGTGTGTGTGGTGTGTCTGTCTGCGTGTGTGTGTGGTGTGTCTGTCTGCGTGTGTGTGTGGTGTGTCTGTCTGCGTGTGTGTGTGTGGTGTGTCTGTCTGCGTGTGTGTGTGTGGTGTGTCTGTCTGCTTGTGTGTGTGTGGTGTGTCTGTCTGCGTGCGTGTGTGCGGTGTGTCTGTCTGCGTGTGTGTGTGGTGTGTCTGTCTGCGTGAGTGTGCGGTGTGTCTGCGTGTGTGTGCGGTGTGTCTGTCTGCGTGTGTGTGCGGTGTGTCTGTCTGCGTGTGTGTGCGGTGTGTCTGTCTGCGTGTGTGTGTGGTGTGTCTGTCTACGTGTGTGTGTGGTGTGTCTGTCTGAGTGTGTGTGTGGTGTGTCTGCGTGCGTGTGTGTGGTGTGTCTGTCTGCGTGTGTGTGTGTGTGGTGTGTCTGTGTGTGTGTGTGCGGTGTGTCTGCGTGTGTGTGTGGTGTGTCTGCGTGTGTGTGTGGTGTGTCTGCGTGTGTGTGTGGTGTGTCTGCGTGTGTGTGTGGTGTGTCTGCGTGTGTGTGTGGTGTGTCTGTCTGTGTGTGTGTGTGGTGTGTCTGCGTGTGTGTGCGGTGTGTCTGTCTGCGTGTGTGTGCGGTGTGTCTGTCTGCGTGTGTGTGTGGTGTGTCTGCGTGCGTGTGTGTGGTGTGTCTGTCTGCGTGCGTGTGTGTGGTGTGTCTGTCTGCGTGCGTGTGTGTGGTGTGTCTGTCTGCGTGCGTGTGTGTGGTGTGTCTGTCTGCGTGTGCGTGTGTGTGGTGTGTCTGTCTGCGTGTGTGTGGTGTGTCTGTCTGCGTGTGTGTGTGGTGTGTCTGTCTGCGTGTGTGTGTGTGTGTGGTGTGTCTGTCTGCGTGTGTGTGGTGTGTCTGTCTGCGTGTGTGTGGTGTGTCTGCGTGTGTGTGGTGTGTCTGTCTGTGTGTGTGTGGTGTGTCTGTCTGCGTGTGTGTGATGTGTCTGTGCGTGTGTGTGGTGTGTCTGTGCGTGTGTGTGGTGTGTCTGCGTGTGTGTGGTGTGTCTGTCTGTGTGTGTGTGCGGTGTGTCTATCTGCGTGTGTGTGTGCGTGTAGCATGTATCTGCGTCTGTGTGTGTGTGCATGTAGTGGGTCTGTGTATATAGGGTGTCTCTGTCTGTGTGCGTGTAGCATGTATCTGTGTCTGTATCTCTGTGTGCGCGTGTAGCATGTCTCTGTGTCTGTGTGCATGTGTGTGTGTGGCGTGTCTCTGGGCGTGTGTGTAGCGTGTCTCTGGGCGTGTGTGTAGCGTGTCTCTGGGCGTGTGTGTAGCGTGTCTCTGGGCGTGTGTGTAGCGTGTCTCTGGGCGTGTGTGTAGCGTGTCTCTGGGCGTGTGTGTAGCGTGTCTCTGGGCGTGTGTGTAGCGTGTCTCTGGGCGTGTGTGTAGCGTGTCTCTGGGCGTGTGTGTAGCGTGTCTCTGGGCGTGTGTGTAGCGTGTCTCTGGGCGTGTGTGTAGCGTGTCTCTGGGCGTGTGTGTAGCGTGTCTCTGGGCGTGTGCGTAGCGTGTCTCTGGACGTGTGCGTAGCGTGTCTCTGGACGTGTGTGTAGCGTGTCTCTGGGCGTGTGTGTAGCGTGTCTCTGGGCGTGTGTGTAGCGTGTCTCTGGGCGTGTGCGTGTAGCGTGTCTCTGGGCGTGTGCGTGTAGCGTGTCCCTGGGCGTGTGTGTAGCGTGTCTCTGGGCGTGTGTGTAGGGTGTCTCTGGGCGTGTGTGTAGGGTGTCTCTGGGCGTGTGTGTAGGGTGTCTCTGGGCGTGTGTGTAGGGTGTCTCTGGGCGTGTGTGTAGGGTGTCTCTGGGCGTGTGTGTAGGGTGTCTCTGGGCGTGTGTGTAGGGTGTCTCTGGGCGTGTGTGTAGGGTGTCTCTGGGCGTGTGTGTAGGGTGTCTCTGGGCGTGTGTGTAGGGTGTCTCTGGGCGTGTGTGTAGGGTGTCTCTGGGCGTGTGTGTAGGGTGTCTCTGGGCGTGTGTGTAGGGTATCTCTGTGTCCGTGTGTGTGTGTCTGTGATGTGCTTGGTGTGACCAAGGTGAAAGCTGCTCCTTGGAGGAGTGGGGAGCAGAGAGTGGTCAGCAATGGGGTCAGCAGTCGCTGGCCCAGGTCAGTCTGTCCAGCCGCAGACAGTCACTGCCCTGCCCCTCAGGAAGAGGCTCAGTGACACTATTCACCGCCTGTGTGTCCACAGGTTTGCTGTTTCTCCAGTTTGTACAGATAGTCTCTGGGAAGTTGTTAGAAATAGTTTTGGGACTGAGCTGGGAGGTGGGGAATTGGGGTGATGTGGGTCACTTGTAGGACTGAGTTTAACATCCACCCCTCTGCCTGTCCCTCGGGGGTTATTTTAATTCCCGTTGCTTTCTCTGTACCCTTAGCGCTGGTTGTTGGCTGTGTTCAGGAGCGGTGAGGATGTGTCAGCCTATTCCAGGTCCAGTGTTTGCCTGGATTTAGTTCCCGCTCCGATCAGGATCCTATCCGAACGCTGTGTGGGATGAGGGGGTATTTCCGGGATTGGGGGGGGTCTTGTCTTGGACCCTGGTGCTTGTCATTATTTAGGTTTAAACATTAACCCTCAAAATAAACCTCACCCTGTTTTAAAAACCAGTCTTGTGTATTGTAACCGTGGTAACGGGGCCTAGTAACAGGGCAAAAGGGTTCAGCAAGGGACTTGGCAATTTTTAAAGCTACAGTTATATTATAATAGAACATTAAAATGTTTTCAACTCGATCTGAGCAGTTTGTCGGTCTGTGTGTGTGTGTGTGTCGGGTAAAGGAGATCCCGGGTTCTGTGGCCTGGGGGTAAAAGCTCAACAGGTCCGACAGAGTCTGTGGGGAGAGAGACCGAGAGACCGAGTCTAACCGAGAGAGTCTGACGGAGAGAGTCTGACGGAGAGGGTGTGACGGAGAGGGTGTGACGGGGAGAGTCTGACGGAGAGGGTGTGACGGAGAGGGTGTGACGGAGAGGGTGTGACGGGGAGGGTGTGACGGAGAGGGTGTGACGGGGAGGGTGTGACGGAGAGGGTGTGACGGGGAGGGTGTGACGGAGAGGGTGTGACGGAGAGGGTGTGACGGAGAGGGTGTGACAGAGGGTGTGACGGAGAGGGTGTGACGGAGAGGGTGTGACGGAGAGGGTGTGACGGAGAGGGTGTGACGGAGAGGGTGTGACGGAGAGAGTCTGACGGAGAGGGTGTGACGGAGAGGGTGTGACGGAGAGGGTGTGACGGAGAGGGTGTGACAGAGGGTGTGACGGAGAGAGTCTGACAGAGGGTGTGACGGAGAGGGTGTGACGGAGAGGGTGTGACGGAGAGAGTGTGACGGAGAGGGTGTGACGGAGAGGGTGTGACGGAGAGAGTCTGACAGAAGGTGTGACGGAGAGGGTGTGACGGAGAGGGTGTGACGGAGAGGGTGTGACGGAGAGGGTGTGACGGAGAGGGTGTGAAGGGGAGGGTGTGACGGAGAGGGTGTGACGGAGAGGGTGTGACGGAGAGGGTGTGACGGAGAGGGTGTGACGGAGAGGGTGTGACGGGGAGGGTGTGACGGGGAGGGTGTGACGGGGAGGGTGTGACGGGGAGGGTGTGACGGAGAGGGTGTGACGGAGAGGGTGTGACGGAGAGGGTGTGACGGAGAGGGTGTGACGGAGAGGGTGTGACGGAGAGGGTGTGACGGAGAGGGTGTGACGGAGAGGGTGTGACGGAGAGGGTGTGACGGAGAGGGTGTGACGGAGAGGGTGTGACGGAGAGGGTGTGACGGAGAGGGTGTGACGGAGAGGGTGTGACGGAGAGAGTCTGACAGAGGGTGTGACGGAGAGGGTGTGACGGAGAGGGTGTGACGGAGAGGGTGTGACGGAGAGGGTCTGACAGAGGGTGTGACGGAGAGGGTGTGACGGAGAGGGTGTGACGGAGAGGGTGTGACGGAGAGAGTCTGACAGAGGGTGTGACGGAGAGGGTGTGACGGAGAGGGTGTGACGGAGAGGGTGTGACGGAGAGGGTGTGACGGAGAGGGTCTGACAGAGGGTGTGACGGAGAGAGGTTGACGGAGAGGGTGTGACGGAGAGGGTGTGACGGAGAGAGGTTGACGGAGAGGGTGTGACGGAGAGGGTGTGACGGAGAGGGTGTGACGGAGAGGGTGTGACGGAGAGGGTGTGACGGAGAGGGTGTGACGGAGAGAGTCTGACGGAGAGGGTGTGACGGAGAGGGTGTGACGGAGAGGGTGTGACGGAGAGGGTGTGACGGAGAGGGTGTGACGGAGAGGGTGTGACGGAGAGGGTGTGACGGAGAGGGTGTGACGGAGAGGGTGTGACGGAGAGGGTGTGACGGAGAGAGTCTGACAGAAGGTGTGACGGAGAGGGTGTGACGGAGAGGGTGTGACGGAGAGGGTGTGACGGAGAGGGTGTGACGGAGAGGGTCTGACAGAGGGTGTGACGGAGAGGGTGTGACGGAGAGGGTCTGACAGGGGGTGTGACGGAGAGGGTGTGACGGAGAGGGTTTGACGGAGAGGGTGTGACGGAGAGAGTCTGACGGAGAGGGTGTGACGGAGAGGGTGTGACGGGGAGGGTGTGACGGAGAGGGTGTGACAGAGGGTGTGACGGAGAGGGTGTGACGGAGAGGGTCTGACAGAGGGTGTGACGGAGAGGGTGTGACGGAGAGGGTGTGACGGAGAGGGTGTGACGGAGAGGGTGTGACAGAGGGTGTGACGGAGAGGGTGTGACGGAGAGGGTGTGACAGAGGGTGTGACGGAGAGGGTGTGACGGAGAGAGGTTGACGGAGAGGGTGTGACGGAGAGAGGTTGACGGAGAGGGTGTGACGGAGAGAGGTTGACGGAGAGGGTGTGACGGAGAGGGTGTGACGGAGAGGGTGTGACGGAGAGGGTTTGACGGAGAGGGTTTGACGGAGAGGGTTTGACGGAGAGGGTGTGACGGAGAGGGTCTGACAGAGGGTGTGACGGAGAGGGTGTGACGGAGAGGGTCTGACGGAGAGGGTGTGACGGAGAGGGTGTGACGGAGAGGGTGTGACGGAGAGGGTGTGACGGAGAGGGTGTGACGGAGAGGGTGTGACGGAGGGTGTGACAGAGGGTGTGACGGAGAGGGTGTGACGGAGAGGGTCTGACAGAGGGTGTGACGGAGAGGGTGTGACGGAGAGAGGTTGACGGAGAGGGTGTGACGGAGAGAGGTTGACGGAGAGGGTGTGACGGAGAGAGGTTGACGGAGAGGGTGTGACGGAGAGGGTGTGACGGAGAGGGTGTGACGGAGAGGGTTTGACGGAGAGGGTTTGACGGAGAGGGTGTGACGGAGAGGGTTTGACGGAGAGGGTGTGACAGAGGGTGTGACGGAGAGGGTGTGACGGAGAGGGTGTGACGGAGAGGGTGTGACGGAGAGGGTGTGACGGAGAGGGTGTGACGGAGAGGGTTTGACGGAGAGGGTGTGACGGAGAGGGTGTGACGGAGAGGGTGTGACGGAGAGGGTGTGACGGAGAGGGTGTGACGGGGAGGGTGTGACGGAGAGGGTGTGACGGGGAGGGTGTGACGGGGAGGGTTTGACGGAGAGAGTGTGACGGAGAGGGTGTGACGGAGAGGGTGTGACGGAGAGGGTGTGACGGAGAGGGTGTGACGGAGAGGGTGTGACGGAGAGGGTGTGACGGAGAGGGTCTGACAGAGGGTTTGACGGAGAGAGGTTGACAGACGCTGCCGGACCTGCTGAACATTCCAGCATTTCCAGGTTTTATTTCCAGTTTCCAGCATCCGCAGGATTTTACCTGGGAATTCAGGAGTTGGATTATGGAGGAGCAGCAGCCGGAGACCTGGGAGGTCTCCACAGGCACATGAAGGAACTCAACCCCTAACCCCCAACTCCTCATCCACACCTCACCCACCCCCACCCCACCCCCTCACCCACCCCCACCCCACCCCCTCACCCACCCCCACCCCACCCCCTCACCCACCCCCACCCCACCCCCTCACCCACCCCCACCCCACCCCCTCACCCAACCCACCCCACCCCCTCACCCACCCCCACCCCACCCCCTCACCCACCCCCACCCCACCCCCTCACCCACCCCCACCCCACCCCCTCACCCACCCCCACCCCACCCCCTCACCCACCCCCACCCCACCCCCTCACCCACCCCCACCCCACCCCCTCACCCACCCCCACCCCACCCCCTCACCCACCCCCACCCCACCCCCTCACCCACCCCCACCCCACCCCCTCACCCACCCCCACCCCACCCACTCACCCACCCCACCCCCTCACCCACCCCCACCCCACCCCCTCACCCACCCCCACCCCACCCCCTCACCCACCCCCACCCCACCCCCTCACCCACCCCCACCCCACCCCCTCACCCACCCCCTCACCCACCCCCACCCCCACATCCACCCCCAACCCCCACACCCACATCCACCCCCAACCCCCCCCACACCCCCAACCCCCACACCCACACCCCCCCCCCCACACCCCCCACCCCCACTCCCCACCCCCCACCCCCCACCCCCACTCCCCACCCCAACCCCCACCCCCACCCCCCACCAACCCCCACCCCCCACCAACCCCCACCCCCCACCAACCCCCACCCCCTCACCCCCCACCCCCCCCAACCCCCACCCCCAACCACCCCCACTCCCACACCCACCCCCACCCCAACACCCACCCCCAAGCACAACCCCCACCCCCAACACCACCCACACCCAACCCCCACCCCCAACACCCACCCCCAACCCCTCACCCACCCCCCACACCCACCCCCACCCCAACCCCCACCCCCAACCCCTCACCCACCCCCTCACCCAACCCCCACCCCCAACACCACCCACCCCCAACCCCTCACCCACCCCCACCCCCAACACCACCCACCCCCAACCCCTCACCCACCCCCAACCCCCACACCCACCCCCACCCCCACCCACCCCCAACACCACCCACCCCCACCCACCCCCGACCCCCACCTGCACCCACCCCCGACCCCCACCTGCACCCACCCCCACCCGCACCCCCTCCCCCACTCCCACCCCCAACCCCCTCACCCACCCCCCCACCCCCACCCCCAACACCACCCACACCCACATCCAACCCACACCCCCAACCCCTCACCCACCCCACCCCCAACCCCACCCACACCTCACCCACCCCCACCCCACCCCCTCACCCACCCCCACCCCACCCCCTCACCCACCCCCACCCCACCCCCTCACCCACCCCCACCCCCTCACCCACCCCCACCCCCAACCTCTCCCCCACCCCCACACCCTGAACCCCCACCCCCTCAACCCCCACCCCCACCCACCCCCGACCCCCACCTGCACCCACCCCCACCCCCTCCCCCACTCCCATCCCCAACCCCTCCCCCACTCCCATCCCCAACCCCTCCCCCACTCCCATCCCCAACCCCTCCCCCACTCCCATCCCCAACCCCTCCCCCACTCCCATCCCCAACCCCTCCCCCACTCCCAACCCCTCCCCCACTCCCATCCCCATCCCCTCAAACACCCCCACACCCAACCCCAACCCCACCCCCTCACCCACCCACAACCCCTCACCCACCCCCAACCCCACCCACCCCTCACCCACCCCCACCCCCTCACCCACCCCACCCCCACCCCCAACCTCTCTCCCACCCCCTCACCCACCCCTCACCCACCCCCACCCCCTCACCCAACCCCACCCCCTCCCCCACACCCTCCCCCAACCCCACCCACCCCTCACCCACCCCCACCCCACCCCCTCACCCACCCCCTCCCCCACCCCTCCCTCCCCCCCTCCCTCCCCCCCTCCCTCACCCACCCCCACCCCCACCCCCACACTATAAGGAGTTCTCGGTGAACTAGACCGATCGATGTGGTCAATATTCCCCGGGGACTGAACCAGCTCCTGATCGGCCTGGGAGCTGACCCTAAATCCTGTAACTCTTGTAGAGTCAAAACAATTAACTAAATTAACAATAACAAGGGAGAAATCAAGCACAGCCCCTAAGTCAGGTTTCGGGCAAAGCTGGGAATGTGTTGAACCAGGTTCCATCGTGAATCTGGAGGGAATTAAAATTAAATTTAACACGTTTGTAGCTTCCTAAACAGCCTGGCTGAATCGCGGAATTTAAAATTGGTGATGGGATGGGACCTGCTTTGCGGTGACCACGGCAAGCTCAGACCGTCGAGGCTGTGAGGCTCAGACCGTCGAGGCTGTGAGACTCAGACCGTCGAGGCTGTGAGGCTCAGACCGTCGAGGCTGTGAGGCTGAGACCGTCGAGGCTGTGAGGCTGAGACCGTCGAGGCTGTGAGGCTCAGACCGTCGAGGCTGTGAGGCTCAGACCGTCGAGGCTGTGAGGCTGAGACCGTCGAGGCTGTGAGGCTGAGACCGTCGAGGCTGTGAGGCTCAGACCGTCGAGGCTGTGAGGCTCAGACCGTCGAGGCTGTGAGGCTCGGACCGTCGAGGCTGTGAGGCTCAGACCGTCGAGGCTGTGAGGCTCGGACCGTCGAGGCTGTGAGGCTCGGACCGTCGAGGCTGTGAGGCTCGGACCGTCGAGGCTGTGAGGCTCGGACCGTCGAGGCTGTGAGGCTGAGACCGTCGAGGCTGTGAGGCTGAGACCGTCGAGGCTGTGAGGCTCAGACCGTCGAGGCTGTGAGGCTCAGACCGTCGAGGCTGTGAGGCTCAGACCGTCGAGGCTGTGAGGCTGAGACCGTCGAGGCTGTGAGGCTCAGACCGTCGAGGCTGTGAGGCTGAGACCGTCGAGGCTGTGAGGCTCAGACCGTCGAGGCTGTGAGGCTCAGACCGTCGAGGCTGTG
>NW_027598911.1:0-34651 GCF_964194155.1 Cetorhinus maximus
GGATGGTGTGGGGTTTGGAAAGGAACCTGCAGGTGGTGGTGTTCCCATGTGTCTGCTTCACTGTCCTTCGAAGTGGTAGAGGTCATGGGTTTGGCAGATGCTGCCAAAAGAGCCCTGGTGAGTAGTTGCAGTGTGTCCTCTATATAGTGCACATTGCTGCTACTGTGCATCAGTGATGGAGGGAGTGAATGCTTAAGGTAATGGATGGGGTGCCACTTAAGTGGGCTACTTTGTCGGATGGTGTCAAGCTTGACTGTTTTTGGAGCTGCACTGATCCAGGCAAGTGGGGAGTATTCCATCACACTCCTGACTTGTGCCTTGTAGATGGTGGACAGGCTTTGGTGAATCAGAAGGTGAGCTACTCACCGCAGAATTCCCAGCCTCTGACCTGCTCTTGTAGCCACAGTATTTATATGGTCAGTCCAGATCAGATTCTAGACAATGGTAGCCCCCAGGGTGTTGATACCTGTTGAGAGTTTGGATTCTGTTCAAAAGAAAGGGAACAGAACAAACGAGACTATTAAAGATTTAGGAAACAGGGCATCCCAAGGTGTGCCTCGCTGGTGACAATCAGATTCAGAAAACTTGGGAGGGGGAGTGGAATGATTGTCGAAGGGCACGAGTTTTTGACCTGGAGAGGCGGGGAGAAGTGATCCTGCTCATGGTGCTGGGAGTGACTATGGGATGGTTCCTGTAATATTACATTTCTGCCAGAAACACGGAGCCTGGTGAAAGGGTTTTGTAAGACATATTTGTTGTCTTAGTACGAGGAAAGTACTTTTCCTTTAGTTTGATATATTAGTGACCTATTAAATAAAGTTTGATCTATATTTATTTTAGTTGGATTATTAAAAAGCCTTAAAATGTGATATCTTGCCCTTTGGTTCTTTAAGTCGGTCAGTCAGAAATTCTCTGTTTTAAGTTGGTAGTCTCTAAAGGGATTGTAACTAAATCCATGACAATTAATTGCAACAGGCGCAATTCCAAGGGAATGGAAATGTAAACGAAAACGAGGAACTGTCAAATTAGTGTTTAATCCCTTTTATGGTTAAAGATAACTGTTCTAGGCTTCTTTTTCCTGATTATGAAAACTTTGTCTCACTGAAATAAATAATATCCATTTTAACTACATTCCACTTTCCATTTGTTGTGAAGTGTTGATCACACGCCAAAAGGTGATAGTTTTGAAGAAGTCCAATCACATGAAGTGGCTAAGTTTACATCACAGAGTTTCATTTATCTAGGATGCTTTAATGAGCTGCTTTTTTTCAGCTCTGTATATCAGTTGCTCACATGCTACATTGTGCACTGTAACTCCTCCTAGGTTCAGTTTACACATGCCTAACCTTTGGTTAAATAATTTAGAAGCTCCCAGCGGAGCATCTATGAATGGAGCATCACATTTCTATCTCTATTCAGTTCCGAAAGGGTCATATTAGACTCAAAATGTTAACTCTGTTTCTCTCTCCACGGATGCCATCAGGCTTCAGTTTTTAAAGCAGTTTCTGTCTTTATGTCGATCTCCAGCATTCGCAGTATTTTGCTTTTATTATAATGGAGCATCTAGCTTGATTTATCCAATGTTAGAAATATAAATGGTTGTAATATTAGTAGAAAGCACCAACAATGATTTGTTCATGGTGTAGCACTGAACTGAGGGGATGCAACCTCTAAAAATGGATTAGGGACATTGGCAAATTTTATGTTAAATATATTTATTTAATTAGTATCCACATCAGATTTGCTGTGAGTGAGTTTCCAAGTATCCCCACAGCTAGATGAAACAGAGGCTTTGCACAGGCTGCTGACTGTGTCTCACTATGCACATGGGATGCAGTCTGTCTTCTGACATTAATACTATATTAGATAATGCCTTGTGCACATGAATCAAGTTGTGAGACAAGATAATAACCAAAATGGAAGGCAAAGTCTGCTAAAATGGAGTGCCTTCTTAAACAATACCGAGCTCTGTGATTAAATGATGCCCTGGGGAAGGATATATCCCTTTAAGGCCATCGTCAAAAATTTACAAATTGAATATTTGTATGGTTGAAATTCCAAACCATATTAGCTTTAGATTATTTGGGTTTTTGCATGGTTTAATAATTCTAAGGAATATTTATCACATGGATACCAAATATTTTTAAAAATTAAAATAGTTTCAAATGCTGAGGAGTAGAAAGTGCCATTTGTTTTCAATGTTTCTCAATTTTCCTAGGCTGACAAGTTGAAACTCTGACTACAAATAAATTTGGATAAATTGCATGGAAGACCACATCTCAAATTGAATCTATTCACCATAATGGGGATGAACAAATGTATAAGATATACAGCAAAGAAATAGGCCATTGAGCCCAGCTAGTCCACCATGCTCCACTCTAGCTTCCTCCCATCTTTCCTCATCTAAAGCTATTACCATAATCATCGATTCCTTTCTCCCTCATATGCTTGTCTAGATTCCCCTTAAATACATCTATACTATTGACTTCAACCACTTCCTGTGATAGTGAGTTCCACGTTCTTACCACTCTTTGGGTAAAGAAGTTTCTCCTCAATTGCCGATTAGATTTCTTGGTGCCTATCTTACATGGATGGTTTCTACCTATGTGCTTCCCTACAAGAGGAACATTCAGCATCCGCTCTATCAAAGCCTCTCATACGTCCTCCATTAGGTCGCCCCTCAGCTGCCTTTTTTTTTTAAAGGAAAAGAGATCCAGCCTGTCAGTCCTTTCCTGATATACCCACACATCTCTGATGTCATTCTTGTAAGTCTTTTGTAAAACCTCTCCAGTAGCTCCATATCCTTCTTAGAGCACTGCTTGCAGTTTTGGTTGCTTCCTATAATTTGTTACAGTCCTACTCAGTATTGACTGTCTCGCCTCCACCCTCCCGTGCCCTGGAATTTAGTGGCATCTGTGAATGTCGGAATGATGTTTTTGATTCCAAAATCCAAATCCTTAATGTAATTTAATATATTAAATCTTAACTGCACATTTGTTGACATTTCTGCTTTGTTTTACTTGTGTCTCATATTGCACAATGCCCCAAATCTCATCCAGTAACATACATGGGCATGACAAACGTTAGCAGAGTGAAACAGGGTATAATGCTGTGCAGGCCCGATAATACAAAACCTTTTTTTATTTGTACACAAACAAAATTCAAATTGTGCAGTTATTCCAGCTGAACAATGTAATAAGAGCAAAACAATTTTTGCATTACCCAGTAATTTGAATTAATCAACTTCAAATTAATGGTAGGCTGCACTTGGTTGTTTTTTCAAAGTGTCTGTGACTCAATTAGCAAACAAAAGCCAAGGTTTTAGTATTATAATTGCTACAGTCATAACAGCATTATATTTTAGGAATGTCACTTGGTTTGTTCATAATGTGATTAAATGTGTTTTAATATACAATTATGATGAATTTCCTATTAGCTGTCTTGAACTGGTCATCATTGAACTGAAGGTCAGTGTGTTCTAAGAGTAAACCAGATAGCCTGTGCAATAAGAGGGAAATACATTTGCAAGTTTCATGAGTAAAGCATGACTCTTGCAACCACCTTGGAGCCATTTATCTGAAACACTGTAGAGTTGGATTAACAAACTTTCCAAGTGGGTTATTCACTGGATTCTCAAAAAGCACTGAAACATTCTTATAAGTGGTCTATGATACGCTGCTAATTTTAATTACTGCTAATGAAATCATATTCTTAGGAAACTCAGGTTTCTCATTCTGGTTCTACTCAATTTCATCAGCAGGTCACAAACGCAAAAGAACAGGGGCTTTTCCATCCACAGGACACAACTTGTAAATTTTTATTGTGCTATATGAAGGCCATTGGAACAAAAAACCATTAAGCTGGCAGTAAATGGAACAGGCAACAACCCATACCGAATTTTCAGGCCTTAACACATTATACCATGGGATACAAGTGCATTAATCCTGACTGAAGTCATAAAGCGAAGAATTGTGCTAAATGTTTGTTTTCTAGTATTCCATGGGAAATTTTAAGGCCCTGGTCTATTGGTCAAATAAACCTGTCCTGAAATGGTAACATGACAGGTAAACAAAGCTCCTGGCAGTAATTGCACAGCCAAATTTTTTTCAGTGACAAATGCTGTCATGTCAAGCAATGCAAGGTATTAAATATTATGCATTCCCAAGGTGAATCCAATAGTCCAAGAAATAGCTAATGTTCAACATTACCTGTGAGATCCCTTTCCCTGAATTGTATCATTGGGAATATCATTGTGTCAGCGACCTGTTTAGCTAGTTCTGTATGAAGAGAATTTAGCTATGAAAAAATAAGTGATTTTATTAGTTACATTCATTGTTATTCAATAAGTCAAATTACATAAATTACACATTTTATAAAATAAGGTGGTGTTTATAACTTGCTAATCTCTCTATTTCATCCCTTGTACAAATTACCTTTTACATTGGACTCACGAGTTTCTGCAAAATCAGCTGATTGAGGAATTGAGGTCAACCAGATCACTTATTCCATGCATTTCATACTTTGCACTTTCAAATGCAGGTGAATTAAGCAAAATTCACAAACTGCACATCAATGGGATTGGAAGATGGAATGGAATGGAATCAGAACACCAGGTATTGGCACATCAGCTATTTATTCCAATACAACTCGGGAATAAAAAATAGAGTGATAAATTATGTAGCCACAACTTGGAGCTCTGGTTGTGCAGATGTTTGTGTGCATAGCTTGTTACAATTGGGCAGTGATTTGCTATTGATCAAAGCAGAGGCGACTTTGAGGGACCCTGTGTTGAAGCTGTGGGAGAGGAAAGAAAAACAGAAACTGCCAATTAGACTGCATCAACAAACCTCAAAGTCACTTGTGCTCAGGGTGACCAACTGTTGAGAAAAAATAAGGAACACTTGGACAATGCATGAAAGAGAGAGGGAAGAGAGATGTGGGAGTGAGGGGTGGGGAGAGCATGGTACCTGGTCGAGACATGTGGAAACGGGGAAAAGAGGACAGATATGGGAGTTGGGGGGGTCAATGTGGAGAAGTGGGTGTTTTCAGAGCACCAAGAACTGCACATGCTCAGAGGAAAATAATGAAGCAAAGGCAAGAAGTGACTTCTAGCAATCTCCTAAATCACTGCCCCGGAAAGATGGAACAAAGGGTGTACTGGGAGAGGTATTACGGGACATGGGGCAAACAGGAAAAATAAGGGACAATCCTGTGAAATGTGCTTGCATCTGCCTCTCTCATATCAAAAACTCAGAAGAGAAACACCCTCATAGGCTATGACCCAGCATAGATATCAATTTTGTTTTAGTTCACAATCAACCAACATGTTGGGCGAAGTATACAGGAATGATACTCATGTAAAGGAGATTGCTTTAAGATATTACCTAAGATAAACAACATGGAACATTATCAAGGTAAGAAATACAGGATACTAGTTCCAAGGTAAAGGAATACAGAATATTACTTCAGGATAAAAGAACGCAGGGATATTATTTCAGGATAAAGGAATGCAGAATATTACTTCAAGATAAGGTCACACAGTATGGTCAAAGGAGACAAAGTTAAATCAAGAAAAATAATATTACATAGGTAATGGAAAGAAAAAGGATCAAAAATGCAATAAACATTTAGAATAATCTATCAAGTATGTGATACGGTCAAACACATTGGACCATCTAAAAGACAGCTGAGTTGGAGTGTCCAAGGATTTGGAATTCTTTGGTCTGACTGGTCTTTTCTTGCCCTTTGACTTTTTTTTGTGTTCTTACACTACAGGCAGATTCTGACAGTATAAATGAGCAATGAAATCAGAAACCCAACTTTTGATCGAGTAAATAAGGAGAAACTATTTCCAGCAAGATGGGTCAATAACCAGAGAGCACAAATTTAAAGTGATTTGCAAAAGAAACAGAGGTGACAGGAGGAAACACTTTTCTGCATATCAAGTTGTTCTCATCTACAATGCACACTGCCTGAAAGGTTGGGGGAAACAGATTCAATCATAATTTTCAAAAGAGAATTGGATAAATACTTGGAGGGAAAACATTTATGGGATAAGAGGAGGGTAGTGGGGCTAGTTTGATAGCTCTTTCAAAGAGCCAGTACAACCATGGTGAACTGGATGGCCTCGTTCTGTCTTGTAAAATTCCATGATTCTAAGGGCAAAATTTTTCGCTTGGTGGGCAGGCGCCTGATCCGCTCGAGCATGAAATGACACGCGTTCATGTTGGTCGAGCGTGCCAATGCCAACGTGCAGTTGCACGATAGTTCGGTAGGTGGGCGTGCACCGGAGTCGGCAGCGCACCCGCTGACAATTAAAAGGCCTGTTAAGGCCATTAAATAATCAATTAACTTAAAATTTTCACTGCCCGTCCAACCTAACGGCGGGCAGGCGAAAAGGTCAAGCGGCCTTTGCGTTTTTTTGGAAACCTCATCCACGGGCGGGATGAGGTTTCCAAAAGCAAATAAAAACAAAATAAAAGTTTAACAATTGAATTAATAACATGTCCCTGCTCATGTGACAGTCGCATGAGGGGACATGTTTTATTACATTTTTATTTTCTTTATTAAAATCGTTTCAAGCGCTCACTTGGGCGCATGCGCGAAGTTCACGCTCGGCCCGCCCGTCTTCCTCCTCCGCCCGCATAGGCAGTGCTGCCACTCACGTTTCACGCTGGGCGCGCCTTAATTGGCCCACCAGCGTGAAATCGCCTTCCGGCCCTGATCGCGGGTGGTGGTCGGCCTCCCGACAGCCCCCCCACCAAGGGCAAAATTCTGCCCTATGAATAATGCTTTTATCTCCACGTTGGCTTTTGTCACATTCAAGTTATTTAGGTATGATTCTGATTGAAAATGTATCATGAGGGAAAAGTCTGACATTTCATCTATATCAGATATAATCCTACATCAATGACACTATGCAGTATCTTCTTATCTGGGCTAACTTTCTAGTAGGACAACCATAGGATTATGTAACATTTGCTTCCATGAAACAGAAATCCCCAAATGCTAAAATCAGATTAAAACTGTAATAAATATACCTGCCCTTACCAAATAAAATGAGTCTTTCGTAACAAAAATTTAAATTCCTTTTATATATATATATATATATATATACATATATATATAAAATAAACAGCAACAGCGAAGAAAAATTTAAAGCATTAGGTGGGCCAAGGAAATTACCAGGCAATGGGATATCAAAATGGAGGCATTTTTAATTTCAATCATCGCTAAATCTGTGTTATGCCAGGTACATAAATCAGGTGCTGAAGCATCCAATTCCCATTAAATTGGTCTAGGGTGCATCCATTTTAATAGGAGCTTGTGAGCAATAAGAACTTTGTTGTCTTCTATTTCATTCCTGTGCATGCTCCTGAGTGGAAACAGAAAGCTGTAGAAAATGCTACCGCTCCTTCCATCTACAGCATCCTTTTACACAAAGTACCAGTGGAACAGTTCTTCCTGTCACTTCTCCACACAAAATCATTGCTTTTACATATTTTAATATGAATGATAACTAAAGAACAATGTTTTTACAAAGAAAATATATTTAAAAACATACAATCCTGTCCTCAGCTTATCCAGTGCTTCAAGAGAGTACCATTAGCATGTCCAAGCCCAGGGTTTTTACTTCTGACTGGTATTAGTAATACAAACTTGCTCACTGCTCCCCTTTTTTGGCTTCCTCCAATGTTCACAATGTCACAAAGCTCCAGTACTGTCCATCCCTTGAATTTAGAGTTTAGCTTATAGGATCACTTTTCACAGAATTTACAGCAGTGCGATACCTCTGGCAATGTGTCCTTAAACTTCTGGAAAGTGCTCACGTGATCTAGGTTGCTATGGAGCTGAAGCAAAGGGTAAATAGACAGCTAATTGTATATTGTATTACAACTGATCTCAGAACCCACAGGTTCTGTTCTACACATATCTGTCGTGTGGCCCAACTAGCCTACGTCAATGCTTATACACCACCCCGGCCTTCTCCTACTCAAATTGCTTGTTCCTACCTCAGAGTCTGGAGAGTGAAATAAATGTATTTCCACCCATTGTTTTATATCTACCTTTTAGCCTTTTTAGTATTACTTCACCCCACCCCACCCCCACTAGAGCTATCTGTACCTTGTCTGTCCTGCTTTTTACCCTTAATTAGCACATTCCTTTAGACAATATCACCACCTTCAACATCTCTTTGTCCTTATGTCTGACATCTTTTGGTTATTTCCACCTATTACTGGCTTCTTGTCCCAACAACCCCACCCCCCCCACTTAAACCAGCTTATATTTCACCCCTTTCCTATTTTTACTTAGTTCTGTTGAAGGGTCATGAGGACTCGAAACATCAACTGTGCTCTTCTCCGCTGATGCTGCCAGACCTGCTGAGTTTTTCCAGGTATTTCTGTTTGTTTGTTTTGGATTTCTAGCATCCACAGTTCTTTGCTGTTATCTCTGTGTTTAATTGACTGCCACTTCTCTTCAAGAAATGCCTACCTTGAAGAAGTTCTGCCCTACTCTCCATCAGGATTTTCATATCTCTCTTTTACCTTGTTCACCTTCGTTGCTTTCCATTTCTCTCCTGGTGTTTGACAAGGTGTTTACTAAAACCTGCTTTCACAGCCATATTTCCTTCCTCAGTGACTGTCTCCGTCTCCGACTTACCCCACATGGATTTCAACTGAAATTCCATCCCTCATGTTTCGAACCCACCCAGGATTACAAGTATCTCCGGGACATACAACGCTCCTCGGATTGCTGTTCCCGTCGCATTCTGAGATCTACACTCAGTGCCATGCGCCGCCATATGAACACACTCGACCTCTCCCTCCAGCAGCACCGCCGCACCCTTTTTCAACGCTACGTGTGCCCCCAGTTTCATTTTATTCTTCGTCTCATCCGACGCCTCAACAAGAAACTTTTTCTCTTTCTCTCAAGTGCTAAGGAACGCAAGCTCCAACAACTCATCGACACCAACACCCATCGAGGACCCTCCACCCCTGCCTGTCCCTCTGTCCCCATCCCATCTTCCAATCCCAGCCCTGGCCGTGTATTTACTATACCCCCTGACCTTCCCTCTCCGGCGCTGAACGTTCAGTGCTCAGCAAAGGACTTAGTTTCATACCCTTACGCCCTCATCTCAATGAATTTCGGGCTCAGCGCGATGCTGAACTCTTCTTCTGCCGCCTTCGTCTCCGTGCTCACTTCTTTGGGCAGGAGTCCTCTCCTCGTTCAACGGATCCTTTTACCCACCTCCAATATTCTCCCTCCACCTGGACCCCTCCCTCTGGTTTCTTACCTTCTCTTGACCTTTTCATTGAGAACTGTCGGCGTGACATTAGTCGTCTCAATTTCTCTGCTCCGCTCACCCATTCTAACCTGTCTCTCTCTGAACTTACTGCACTCCGTTCTCTCAGGTCCAACCCTAACATTGTCATCAAACCCGCTGACAAGGGTGGTGCTGTTGTTGTCTGGCGCACTGACCTCTACCTCGCGGAGGCTGAGCGTCAACTCGCAGACACTTCCTCCTACCTCTCCCTGGACCATGACCCCACCACTAACATCAAGCCATTGTTTCCAGGACTGTCACTGACCTCATCTCCTCTGGAGATCTTCCTTCCACAGCTTCCAACCTCATAGTCGCCCAACCTCGGACAGCCCGCTTCTACCTCCTACCCAAAATCCTCAGACAGGACTGTCCCGGCAGACTGATTGTGTCAGCCTTTCCCTGCCCCACGGAACTATTTTCTCGCTATCTTGACTCCCTTCTCTCTCCCCTTGTCCAGTCCCTCCCCACCTACATCCGTGATTCCTCTGACACCTTACGTCACATCAACAATTTCCAGTTCCCTGGCCCCAACCGCCTCCTCTTCACCATGGATGTCCAATCCCTCTACACCTCCATCCCCCGTGGGGATGGTCTGGTGGCTCTCCGCTTCTTCCTCGAACAGAGGCCCGAACAATCCCCATCCACCACTACTCTCCTCCGTCTGGCTGAACTTGTTCTGTCACTGAACAATTTCTCCTTAAACTCCTCTCACTTGCTCCAAATAAAAGGTGTGGCTATGGGTACCCGCATGGGCCCCAGCTATGCCTGTCTCTTTATGGAGTATGTGGAACATTCCTTGTTCCAGTCCTATTCCGGCCCCCTCCCACAACTCTTTCTCCGGTACATCGATGACTGCTTCGGTGCTGCTTCATGCTCTCGTCGGGACCTGGAAAAACTTATTAATTTTGCTTCGAATTTCCACCCTTCCAACATTTTCACATGGTCCATCTCTGACACTTCCCTTCCCTTCCTTGACCTCTCTGTCTCAATTTCTGGTGATAGACTGTCCACCAATATCCATTACAAGCCTACCGACTCCCACAGCTACCTCGACTACAGCTCCTCACACCCCACTTCCTGTGAGGACTCCATCCCATTCTCTCAGTTCCTTCGCCTCCGTCGCATCTGTTGTGATGATGCCACTTTCAAAAACAGTTCCTCTGACATGTCCTCCTTCTTCCTTAACCGAGGTTTTCCACCCACAGTGGTTGACAGGGCCCTCAACCATGTCCGGCCCATCTCCCGCGCATCTGCCCTCAGGCCTTCTCCTCCCTCCCAGAAGCATGATAGGGTCCCCCTTGTCCTCACTTATCACCCCACCAGCCTCCGCATTCAAAGGATCATCCTCCACCATTTCCGCCAACTCCAGCATGATGCCACCACCAAACACATCTTCCCTTCACGCCCCCCGGCGGCATTCCGTAGGGATTGTTCCCTCTGGGACACCCTGGTCCACTCCTCCATCACCCCCTACTCCTCAACCCCCTCCCACGGCACCTTCCCATGCAACCGCAGAAGATGCAACACCTGCCCTTCACTTCCTCTCTCCTCACCGTCCAAGGGCCCAAACACTCCTTTCAAGTGAAGCAGCATTTCACTTGCACTTCCCTCAACTTAATCTACTGCATTCGTTGCTCCCAATGCGGTTTCCTCTACATTGGAGAGACCAAACGCAGACTGGGTTACCGCTTTGCAGAACACCTTTGGTCTGTCCGCAAGCGTTACCCAGGCCTCCCTGTCACTTGCCATTTCAACACTCCACCCTGCTCTCATGCCCACATGTCTGTCCTTGGCTTGCTGCATTGTTCCAGTGAAGCTCAACGCAAACTGGAGGAACAGCACCTCATCTTCCAACTAGGTACTTTACAGCCTTCTGGACTGAATATTGAGTTCAACAATTTTAGATCATGAACTCTCTCCTCCATCCCCACCCCCTTTCTGTTTCTTCCCCTTCCTTCTTGTTTTTTCCCAATAATTTATATAGATTTTTCTTTTCCCACCTATTTCCATTATTTTAAAATGTATTTCCACCCATTGTTTTATCTCTACCTTTTAGCCTTTTTAGTATTACTTCACCCCACCCCACCCCTACTAGAGCTATCTGTACCTTGTTTGTCCTGCTTTCTAACCTTAATTAGCACATTCCTTTAGATAATATCACCACCTTCAACACCTCTTTGTCCTTTTGTCTGTGATATCTTTTGGTTATCTCCACCTATTACTGGCTTCTTGTCCCAACAACCCCACCCCCCTCCCTTTAAACCAGCTTACATTTCACCCCTTTCCTATTTTTACTTAGTTCTGTTGAAGAGTCATGAGGACTCGAAACGTCAACTGTGCTCTTCTCCGCCGATGCTGCCAGACCTGCTGAGTTTTTCCAGGTATTTCTGTTTCTGTTTTTGTTTTAGATCAAATGGGGTTCATTTCTTTGGAACAGAAGAGGCGGAGGGGAGATTTAATTGAGATGTACAAAATTATAAGGGGCCGAAATTGAGTTGACAGGAAGGACCTTGGAACTCGCTGCTTGAACAAGAGTGGTAAAAGCAGAAGCCCTCATCACATTAAAAAACACTTGGACATGCAGTTGAAGTGCTGTAACCTACAGAGCTATGGACTATGAGGTGGAAAGTGGGATTAGGGAGGATAACTCTTTCTTGGAGGGCAAAGCCAAATGGCCTTCTACTGAGCCATAAATTTTCTATGTTTCTATCCTGCCTTAAATTATTACTATTTTAATTAAATTAATACCATACTATTTTCCCTCATGTATGCATCAAGCCATCTCTTAAATACTTCAATGCTGTCTGCTTCAACCCCTCCAGCGGCAGAGAGTTCCATGTTTGTACCATCATGTAAAGAGCTCCCTCCCACCAAAACTCTCTATTTGATGTGTTAGTGATCATCCCGCAGTAATGCCCCTTGTTCTGGTATCCCCAAAAGTTGAAGCCTCTTCATGTTCCAGGGAATGGTAGCTGGAACGCATGTGTTACTAAACTCATAATCCAGTGGCTTGGACTAATAATCTGAAGATATGAGTTCAAATTCTACCACGGCATCTGGATAATTTAAATGTATTTAAATTAATTAAATCAATCTGAAATTGATTGAGGAGCTACCGGATTGTTGTAAAACCCTGTTGGAAATCTGCTGTCCTTATTCGTGACTCCAGATCAACAGTAATATAGCAGACTCTGCCTTCAGAAATGGCCTAGCAAGCCATTCAGTTGTTTCCAAGAAGGTAGTTCACCACCACTTTTCAAGGGCAATTAGAAGTGGACAATAAATGCTGGCCTTACCAGTGATACTCATCCTCTGAATGAAGAAAGGAAAACAAATAATAAATCCACCCTATTGAATCCTTCTATAACTCTATCACTGATTATATTTCAGAGATGAGAGCAAAGACTTAAGATGATGATGATGTTGAATTACTTCACTTACAGCTTCTCATGAGTGACCTCCGTGCTGCAGTTTCCCACATTTTTTCAAAATTCTCACAAATAATTACCAAAAATCAGGAATATAATATACAAAGGAAAACTTAAGTAGAACCAATATCAGGTCAGTGAAATTAACAACCAAATTGTAGATATGGACACAATATGAATCAATAGTCAAATATTAAATGCAACTTATGTTGTAAATATTTTTGCAAAATTCCGATTCTTGATGCAACATATTCTATATTCCCAACAGAGATTAGCAACAGAAAAGTATACTTTCTTGATAAATAATTTGCTCTGGAATATAAATGTCATTTTTATCCAAAATAAACACAACTTTGAAACAGCAACCCCGACACTGCATTTCTTACCCACCTCTGATAAATGAATGACTTGCGAAACCACTCCAGTGGGCAACAATGTGTGTAGACAGGAATCAGATAAATGCTGGCCAGAACAAAAACAAAAATACCTGGAAAAACTCAGCAGCATCTGCGGAGAGGGACACAGTTAACGTTTCGAGTCCGTATGACTCTTCATCAGAACTAAGGAAAAATAGAAAAGAGGTGAAATATAAGCTGGTTTAAGGGGGTTGGAACAGGTAGAGCTGGATAGAGGGCCAGTGATAGGTGGAGATTGCCAAAAGATGTCATAGACAAAAGGACAAAGAGGTGTTGACGGTGGTGATATTAGCTAGGAAATGTGCCAATGGGGACATTAAGGGTAGAAAGCAGGACGAGCAAGGGACAGATAGCCCTAGTGGGGGTGGGGTGGGGGCGCATCGAAATAGGCTAAAAGGTAGAGATAAAACAATGGATGGAAATACATTTAAAAATAATGGAAATAGGTGGGAAAAGAAAAATCTATATAAATTATTGGAAAAGGGGGGATCGGAAAGGGGGTGGGGATGGAGAGAGAGTTCATGATCTAAAGTTGCTGAACTCAATATTCAGTCCGGAAGGCTGTAAAGTACCTAGTCGGAAGATGAGGTGCTATTCCTCCAGTTTGTGTTGAGCTTCACTGGAACATTGCAGCAGGCCAAGGACTGACATGTGGGCATGAGAGCAGGGTGGAGTGTTGAAATGGCAAACGACAGGGAGGTCTGGGTCATGCTTGCGGACAGACCGAAGGTGTTCAGCAAATTGGTCACCCAGTCTGCGTTTGGTCTCTCCAATGTAGAGGAAACCGCATTGGGAGCAGCGAATGCAGTAGACTAAATTGAGGGAAGTGCAAGTGAAATGCTGCTTCACTTGAAAGGAGTGTTTGGGCCCTTGGACGGTGAGGAGGGGGGAAGTAAAGGGGCAGGTGTTGCACCT
Organism: Cetorhinus maximus; assembly: GCF_964194155.1. NCBI lineage: Eukaryota > Metazoa > Chordata > Chondrichthyes > Lamniformes > Cetorhinidae > Cetorhinus > Cetorhinus maximus. Next base: position 14,085 of record NW_027598911.1, read on the forward strand.
TCTGCCGTTGCATGAGAAGGTACAGTGGGAGGGGGTTGAGGTGCAGGGGGTGATGGAGGAGTGGACCAGGGTGTCCCAGAGGGAACGATCCTTGCGGAATGCCACCGGGGGGGGGGGTGAAGGAAAGATGTGTTTGGTGGTGGCATCATGCTGGAGTTGGCGGAAATGGCGAAGGGTGATCCTTTGAATGCGGAGGCTGGTGGGGTGATAAGTAAGGACAAGGGGGACCCTATTACGGTTCAGGGAGGGAGAGGAAGGTGTGAGGGCGGATGCGCGGGAGATGGGCCGGACACAGTTGAGGGCCCTGTCAACCACCGTGGGTGGAAAACCTCGGTTAAGGAAGAAGGAGGACATGTCAGAGTTTTTCCAGGTATTTTTGTTTTTGTTCTAGATTTCCAGGATCTGCAGTATTTTGCTTTTATCTAAATGCTGGCCAGATATGGGTGGTGGGTTCCCTTCCCTGTAGGTCACTAACCAAACAGTTGGATTTCTAACCATAATCTGGCAGCATTCATTACTGGATTAATTTAAATCAATTTCACATCTTGCCAATGGGAAATTTGAACTCCTCAATTCTGAGTTGTTAGGTCTAGTATCAGGTCCATTTCATTAATGTACTCAACAGGTTATATAATTTCCAAAGTATTACCTCATTTACAACCCTGGCAAAACGCTGGAGGGTAGAAATCACTTCATCATCTCCTTTGCTCAAGGCGAAATTCTAAAAGTGACAAAGGATTTCAGGTTTAGATACAGAGCTATTTGAATGATTTTGTTTTTGAGATTTCTGCTTTTTTACTTTGCTGAAGACATCAACAGCTGGAGTCCAGTTCCAGGTGTGCCAGATGTCTTCCAGTACCTTGTCCAATTCGCCATTCAACACTAGTACAGTTAACAGAGATAATTTTTTCCTTCTGTCTAATTTTAGTGAAAAAGTAGGCAGGGATATAAGGGATTGTTCCTCACTGGTTACTTTCACCGATATATTCATTTAAGTAGCGATCGGGTGTGAAAACAGTCTTGTCAGCGGGCTGTGAGCATGATTCCTGGCCTTACCTGAACATGTATGTCTAGTTATATGTGGGTATCAGGAACAATCAGGAAAGGGAATGACATGCCACTCCCTAATCCAGTGTCAATGAAGTCAACTGTGGCCTTTTTACTGCTGGCCCACTGACTCAGCACCAGTAATCAAACCTCTGGCCTCTGTGGGGCTCTGTGACATGCTGTTTTTACTAAGTGAACCAACAAGTTGCGTTTACTCAGGCAATCGAATTAGGGCATGGAATAAAAATTATTAATATATTTAAATTTCTTTCTCTGGAATTTTGGTGTAATGTAGGCTGCAAGGGGTCTGCAAGGCAGCTGAACAATTAAATATTTTCATATTAGAAACCTATGGTGTAATGCCAAAACAATTAACTTTAATATTGTAATAGCACCCCTTTGTGGCCATTTGTGTATGTATGTATATAAACCAAAAACCTCAATAAACTAGTTTAGTTGGGTGCTTGAACTCCATGTGCATGCAGTATCTTTTTGTCCTGCACAGCCTGGTGATGAAGATAGGATTACAGATTCTCCAGCCGAACAAATTTAGTTGGAAAAGTTTCCAGCAAACCAGCAGAGAAACTGAGGTTTTTTTGCTGAGAAATAGGTTGAAAAATCTGTTCTTATAGGAAAGGCTGTTTGTACGCATTGGTGGACTGGCCTTTGAAGATGGCTGCATCTCCAGGTATTATTGGGCAACTGGGATCTTCACCCAGTGTCTTTCGGTTCACATGTAGAGCTGCTAGTAATATCCTCAAAGATCCTGATAATCCAACTGTTTATCAGGCAGTGGGGGAAAGGAAAACAACCATTTTTTTCTGACAGAGCAGGCTCACGAGCATTGGGAACGCTCAAAAATTTGTTTGCATCTCCTAAGGCAAATGGCATGGTGCTGTCAGATGTCAGATAACATGTCAGATATCTTGTGAAGCTTGAACAACATTACAATCCCAACATGTTAAGGATTACAAAAAGCTATCGGTTTTGAACAATGAATCAGTTGTCTAGTGAGGACATTGGAGTGTTTGCTGCGGCTTTGAAAAACCTGTCCATTCATTGCGATATTGGAGAATTTCAAGAGAGCGCATTGCAGGACAGATTTATGTGCGGTTTAAAAAGTGAACGGATTTGCAGTAAGTTGCTGACATTGCCAAAGTAACACTTCGACAAAGCTTCCCAAACAGCATTGTACATTGACATGGCAGGACATGACTTGAGAGGAGTAAACAGTGCCAGTCTTCTGCTGAAGTAAATAAGCTGCAGCTGAGTAAGCAGAAGGCCCCAATGGTGGCAGTTAGTAGTAGCTGTGGTATGACCAGTGTTTGGGCCAACATTGGGCACAGAATTATCCATCTGTGAAGGCAGAGGGCTACAGCTGCAAGAAGAAAGGCATCTTGCTGAGGTACATTGGAAGAAGGTAAACAGAGGAAATGCCGGCTGGAGCAAACGGCAGTCACTGCATGTGGTTGTCTCACAACAAAAGGTCAATGAGGGGTCAGTTGAGATCCACACGTTCCAAAGCACATGGATGTCCAGTGGAAATTTGCAGGACATCACAGTCCAAGTAGTTTTGGATGGAGCTCCGGTAAACATGGAGGTTGACATGGGTGCATCAGTTAGCCTGATTCCTGAGTCGCTTATCATGAAAAGTTGAGACAGCATCAACTGGAGAAATCACACATAGAATTACAAAGTTATGGAGGAGAGAAAATTCCCATAATGGGAAGTGTGTCAGTTCCAGTCACATACAAGGACCAATGTGCAAAGTTGCCCATTTTTGAGACGGGTGAAAAACCAGCCCTGTTAAGAAACTGGTTAGCAGCACTCAAAATAAACTGGAACAAGCTTTTCTATTTTGAAGCAAAATTCACAGCAAAAATGACTTGGGTCGCCAAGTGCCCGCAGGTGTTTAGTGAAACTGGCAAACCAATTCAAGGATACAAGAATAAGTACGGGTTCAGAGGAATGCAAGACCAGTTTATTATAGGCCACTGGACCCTTTGCTCTAAGTGAGAAAGTTGGGCAAGAACTGTAAAGACTTGAGACTGAGAATTCTTTGAGGAAAGGGTTGATGAAGGTAGTGCATTGGATGTTGTGTACATGGATTTTAGCAAGGCATTTGACAAGGTCCCACATGGCAGATTGGTCAGGAAAGTAAAAGCCCATGGGATTCAGGGTAATATGGCAAACTGGATAAAAGTTTGGCTTTGTAACAGGAAACAAAGGGTAACGGTCGATGGATGCCCTTGCAAATGGAAAGTTGTCTCAAGTGGTGTTCCACAGGGCTCAGTGTTGGGACCCTTGCTGTTTGTGTTATATATTAACGATTTGGACGTAAATGTGGGGGGCACGATTGGGAAATTTGCAGATGACACAAAGATTGGCCGAGTAGTGGACAGCCATAATCTCCAAAACGATATAGATGGGTTGGTGGAGTGGGCGGTAAAGTGGCAGATGGATTTTAACATAGAGAAGTGTGAGGTCATACATTTAGGGAGGTCAAACAGTTACAGGGATTACACAATAAATGGGAATATACTAAGAGGGGTAGATGAAGTGAGAGATCTTGGTGTACAAGTAGACAGATCCCTGAAGGCAGCAGTTCAAGTAGACAAGGTTGTAAAGAAGGCATATGGAATGCTCTCTTTCATTGGCAGAGGTAAAGAAAATAAAGGTAAGGATATAATGTTGGAATTGTATAAAACACTGGTGAGGCCACAACTTGAGTATTGTGTGCAGTTCTGGTCACCACATTACAGGAAGGACGTAATAGCTCTGGAGAGAGTACAGAGGAGGTTTACAAGAATGTTGCCAGGGTTAGAAAAGTGTAGCTACGAGGAGAGATTGGATAGGTTGGGGTTATTTTCCTCAGAACAAAGGCTGAGAGGTGACTTGATTGAGGTGTACAAAATTATGAGGGGAATAGATAGAGTGGACAGGATAAAATTGTTTCCCTTGGTGGAGAATTCTAGAACCAGGGAACATAGATTCAAGATAAGTGGCAGAAGGTATAGGGGGGACATGAGGAAGAATATTTTTATGCAGAGGGTAGTGGGTGTCTGGAATTTGCTGCCCAAGTTGGTGGTAGAGGCAGAAACTTTAAATTCTTTTAAAAAGTACCTGGATCTGCACCTTAAGTGCTGTAAGCTGCAGGGCTATGGGCCGGGTGCAGGAAGGTGGGATTAGAAAGGGCACCTGGGTGTCCTTGGGCTGGCATGGACAAGATGGGCTGAATGGCTTCCTTCTGTGCTGTAACTTTTCTATGGTTCTATGAGAACATTATCTCTAAGTTAGAGCAGAATAATTGGGCTTCTCCCATAGCGGCAGTACCAAAGTCAGATGTAGTGTAAGAATATGTGGGGATTATAAGGTGACTGTAAATCAGCTCCTGCAGCGTAATCCACCTAATACTTTGACAAATGTAGAGGATGTTGTCAGGAGGCCAGATTTTTTCAAAGTTAGATCTGACAACTGCCTATCTGAAACTGGAGTTAGATGATGAGTCTAGGTCATATTTGACTATTAATACACACATGGGTCTGTTTCAGTTTCATAGGCTGCCATTTGGTGTTTCTTCAGCCCCTGGGATTTTCCAAGGGGCAATGAACCAAATTTTGCAAGGAACTCAGGGAATAGTGCGCTATTTGGATGACATCCTTATTTCAGCTCCAAACAGGCAGAGCCATGCTGGCAGGCTGAAAAGGGTGTTCCAAAGTTTGGAAAAGCATGGAGTTTGGGCAAAGGCACACAAATATGAAAGGTTATTTAGGTTGCAGGGTAGACAATGATGGGTTGCATCCTACCAAGAGTAGGGTAATAAAAAATGTGCCACACCCTCAGAATATCTGAGCTCAGATCTTTTTTTCTTCAGTAAATTCATATGAAATTTAGCAACCTTATTGCATCTAATCAACGAACTCTTGAGGAAGGGTGTTCCATGGGATTGGACAAAGGAGTGTGACAAAACATTCAAGTTGTGTAGAAATAAACTGGTGGATGGTACAATGCTTGTACATTACGATGTATACAAAAAAGATTCAGCTAGCATGTGATGCCTCTCCATATGGAGTCAGTGCTGTGACCTCTCATGTGTTGGATAATTGTGAGGAGAGACAACTGCACTTGCCTCATGTACCCTCAGTGCCAGTGCGCACAGACAGGACATGACGCATTGGTTTTGAGTTTCGGGGTCAGAAAATTTCATACATACTTGTAAACTCATACTTTCATGATTGAAACTGATCGTAAACCACTAATGGCTACTTTGAATCCAAAGTATCCAGTATCAATTTTAGCTGCAGCTCGAATGCAGAGATGGGCTTTGATTTTGTTTGCTTATCAGTACTACATTAAGTACAGACAATTTGAAGATCATTGTAATGCCAATGCAATAGGATAATAGCTATTCATTGTGAAAGATAGCCATTCAAGGTGGTTTGAGGGGTTTCCAATGAATTGAACAACAACTGGCAAAACTCTTGATATCTTGCGTAGCTTGTTTGTTGCTTATGGGTTTACAGAGAAAATTGTGTCAGACAACAAACCTCAGTTTTGTACAGAAGAGTTTGTAAAATTTGTGAGAATGACTGAGGTAAAACACACTAGTGGTCCACCATATCATTCTGCTTCAGATGGAGCAGCAAAATACACAATACAAATTGTTAAACGGTTCTTGTTAAACAAATGCTAGATGCAAATTGGGAGAAATGTCAGCTGTCATTGAATCATAAACTGGCAAACTTTTAATTTATTTATCATAACACACCTCACACTACTACCAGCAGAACACCAGCAGAACTCTTTCTTAAAGACAGCCTAGAACAAAGTTTTCATTGCTGAAACCACATTTAGCCCTGTCAGTAGAAGAAAAACAATCCAGGTAGAAAGAGAGCCATGATAGGGGTAGAGTGAGAGAAACAAGTCTGAAGCTGAACCAGAAGGTTAAGATGAAAGATCATCATAAGTGGTTGAAGTGGCTACCAGAAGAGTCGTGAAAATATATGGTTCTCGCACATATTTGGTCAAGATGTTTGGTAGAAGAAAAGTTAGGTCTGTACATATAGATCAAGCAGAAAATTCAATTGAAAGTCAAGGGCAAAATCAGCCTTTGTTGGAGAAAACATTTCACAGAATCACACAGTGCAGAAGAGGCCCTTCGGCCCATCAAGTCTGCCCCCACACGTCAGAAACAGGCCAGATTGGGTCAAAGTTCTTCCCCAGACTCTGGAAGTTTGAGTCAAGAAAGAAGGTATTCACTTAGGAACAGGAAACCAGTGGTGAAGATAGATTTGAAATAAATGAAAAAACAAGAAATATATAAAAATTGTTTGGAATTTGAACATTGTGTAACTTTTTCATTGAGGGAGTGTATTAGCACCTTTTGTGGCCATTTGTGTATGTATGCATATAAGCCAAAAACCAAAATAAACCAGTTAGGTTTAACATGAACTTCATCTGCACGCACCAGTCTCTTTTTGTCCTGCAAAGATATCACAAATATTAACTCCAATATTAAACATAAATTTTAAGATGCATTTATATTAAAACATTTGCATATCAGGAGTTTTTAATGTAAAGATTGGCAAGAATATATTACATTATAATGTCTGGAGAGGCTCTAAAAGTGCACACTTGGTGTGGACTCCTGAAGGCTGAAATTGAGATCCTGTGTGTTCAAATGCAAACAAAGTAAAAAGTTTGATATACATCAATGGTAAAATTGTAAAATCGTTATTTGTCATTCTTCTGTAGGCAGTGAAAGTAATATGTCAACCTTAGCCCTGTGGCAGCACACCTGCATGAGTCAGAAGGTCATATATTCAATCCCTACTCCACAGACCTGAGCATATAATCCATGCTAACACTTTGATGCAGTACTGAGGGAGCACTGCACTGTCTGATGAGACATTATTGTGTCTTCGTCTGTCCTCTCAGATTGCATACAAGATTCCATAGCACTATTCAAAGAGTTGGGGAGTTCTCCTTGTTGAGCTGGCCAATATTTTTCCTACAACCTACATCACAAATTGATTATAGCTGGTCATTTATTTCCTTGAGGGACCAGTCTTGTGTGCAAATTGGCTGCCACATGTGTCTAAACAACTGTCACTGGACAGCAATTTATTGTATGTGAAGATGGAATTAGGATCTATATGCCTTTTCTTTTAAATGAATGGAGCAATCTCTACCTATGCTGTAGTTAATTTGACATGGTCAAAAGACAGTAATATGGATGCATCTCCCAATATCTCCACTTCTTTCTCTTCTGTACCAAGCAGCGTGAGACAATCCATTTTTTCCACTGTTTTACATCCAACAGATAGTTGCTTCAATAACAAAGACATTTTATGTGTGCAGTTTGTAGTCTGACTCAGTCCATTACCAAGAGCACCAACTAGTTAAGGTGGAAGGTGGCAGAGGTGTGGGGGTGGAATGACACTTGACTCCCAACAGATGAGTACCCAGCTAGATGTCAACCAATGTTCAGAGGCTGAAACTCTCATCTTTGCTCCACTGTCACAAGGTTCAGAATAATGCAGGCTATTTTACAGTCTGAATACTTATTCACAGGATGAACCCATAGAAGTGTACAGCCTCAGTGAACCCGATATCTCTCACTCACTAACTGTAATGAAAATTGACAGCTGAGAAATAACTTGGTACATTCAGGAACCACAAAAGGATTCTTGAACTGAGATTTCAGCAATAGAAACCACTCATAGGGCAGGTCGATCACCCACAGGGTCACCAACCAGGCAGACTGGGCCACCTACAAGACTGGCCATGTCATCTTATACCTTTAAGTGGTTACCATAAAACACCAATATTTCAGGTTTTGTACTTCACAAGGTAATGTTTAAAAGCCTAGTTAACTTAATCACAGTTTAAAATTGGAGAAAATGCATTTGGTTAAATATCAGTTGACTATACACTGGAATAATAATAGTAAAATTTGATGGGAGTGATCAATTTGACCAGTGGTCCATAAGCTTCTATTTGTGAGCATCAGCATACTAGGTCTACAAAAGTGTCATTGAATGAAGGGAATTTGTTGTTTGAAAGAGAAATATTAAAATGTGCAGAAACTGAGCAGAGAAGTGGCATTAAACTGGGTTGTTTGTGCTGCTGCGCATTCACCGACACCCAAAACTGATGGCTAATCAGCTGTTCAGCCCATCATCTCCAATGTATTGTTATTGCTGCCCAGCACTTCTAACAGGTAAGTGGTACCTTGCTCAGTGTCAGCTGGGAGAACAATCTCAATGGGCAGAGAGGCAGAGTCACTGTTAACATGTTAGTGAGTGCAGCACTCCAAAGAGCCATCCTCATCATCCTTTCCAGTTAACCAGGTAGCAATCTCTTAATGGGATTACCCATTCATACATAGATCAAGATTATTACTTTCAACTCCTAGGTTTTTAAACTGAGTTTCTCTGCCCTTACACTAATTTATCACAGTGAGCCTTTATCTGGCACAACTCAAGCTGCTTTAGAAAGTAACCATGAAATAAATATTAGAATAAAAATCTCCACCATGTTCTCACCTGTTTCTCATATGCAAGAAGCTGTTTGGACAGCTGCTGTGTTGCGATACTCATTTCATTCTGCAAAAACAAAAAGTTAAAATGAGAAACTTTCTGCAGAGTAAAGCATTTGTGTAAAGACAATACAATGATGTATCAGGTGATTTGCGAAGTGCCTCAGTACCCCATAACCTACAGCCATCAAGCATATTGGTGCAGAAGGCAACCCCCATCAAAGTGTCAGAAACAGGAATGCATCCATCAATAAGATTAAAGCATCAGTAAGAGTTCCCTAAGATTGTGCATTAATTGTAATTGGTCAATACATTACAACTGACATTACAGGTGTGTGTGGTCTTCATTATTCTATGAATATAACGTAACTCCACATAAGAAATTGCATCATCCTTCAGGGAAAACTCGGGGGTACTGTTCTTTACAAGTTTTACATTGTTGGCATCAGGTACTCGTTGCCTCAAAGCAAATTGCACTCTCTTGTTCCTGCCAAGCAGAAAATCCCAAGTCACATGTACTTCACTGAGAGGAATCCTTGATTAAAATGGACAGATATTCCCATGGCATCAATACACAATTGCAGCTGGAAAAATATAATTTATCCTTAATTTTCTCATTCTTCTGGGGGAGAGTGAACAGCCAGGGGTCGTGGTCCACATTGGTACCAATGACTTAGGTAGGATGTGGTCCTGCAATCAGAATTTAGGGAGTCAGGTAGAAAATTAGCAAGCAGGACCTCAAAAGTAGTAATCTCCTGATTGCTCCCAGTGCCACATGCAATTGAGTACAAAAATAGGAGGATAAGGCAGATGAATGTGTGTCAGGGATTCTGGGACTGGCTCTGGGGGAGATGGCACTTGAATAAGCAGAACGGGTTGCACCTGAACAGAGCTGGGGCTGAGTACCTTGCGAGATGTTTTGCTAGTGCCGTTGGGGCGGCTTTAAATTAACTCGGCAGAGGTGTGGGAACCAGGGGAGAATTTTAGAGAGTAATACCAGGGTGCACAAAATACCGGGAGAGACAGATAGCACTAGAATAGAGAATAGTAAGTTAATAGGAGAGTTGGAGTAAGGGAGAAAGTAATTGAAGGCTAAATCAGAGTTATACTGCATGTATGTGAATGCACAAAGTATAGTAAATTAGATTGGTGAGTCACAGGCGCAGGTTGCCATGATGAATTATGATGTTGTGGCGGTAACAGAGACTTGGCTCAAGGAAGGGCAGGACTGGATGTTAAATATTCCTGGGTACAAGGTGTTCAAAAAAAGTAGGAAAGGAAGAAGGGGAGGCAGTATTGGTTAAGGAGAGCATTGCAGTGCTGGAGAAACAGGATGTTCCAGGGGGTTCAAGGACAGAATCAATTCGGCTAGAACTAAGGAACAAAAAGGGTGCAACCACATTGCTCTGTGTACTCTCTAGACCACACATTAGTAGGAAGGATGTAGTGGAACAAATCTGCAGGGAAATTACAGAGAGATGCAAATTATAACTAGAGTAGTTATAATGGGGGATTTTAATTACCTGTAGACTGGGATAGCGCGAGTGTAAAGGGCAGGGATGGGTATGCATTCTTAGATTGTGTTCAGGAGAATTTTCTACAGCAGTACATGTCCAGTCCAACAAGGAGGCACTCCTAGGCCTGGTTCTTGGAAATTAGATGGGCCAAGTGGATCAAGTGTCAGTGGGGGGAACACTTAGGAGACAATGATCATTGTATCATAAGGTTTAAGATGATGGTAGAAAAAGACAATGGACGATCAAGAGTAAGAATAATTAACTGGGGGAGAGCCGACCTCATTGGGCAAGAACGGAGCTGGGCCAGATAGATTGGAACCAAAGGTTGGCAGGAAAAACTGTAACTGATCAATGTGCTACCTTCAAAAAATAATCAGGCACAGTCAAGATATATTACCTCAAAAAAGGGTAGGGCAAACAAATCCAGAGCTCCCAGGTTGAAAAAGGAGATAGAAATTAAGATAAAGAAGAAAAAGTGTGCTTATGACAGGCGTCAGGCAGAAAATACAATTCAGAATCAGGCTGAATACTGAATGTTCAGAAGGGAGGTGAAGAAGCAAATAAGAGAGTGAAGAGGGATTATGAGAAAAGACTGGCAGCCAACATAAAGGGGAATTACAAAGTCTTCTATAAGCACATTAATAGCAAAACAGTGGTAAAAGGAGGAGTAAGGACAATTATGGACCAAAAAGGGGACTTGCACATGGAGGCCGAGGGCATGGCTGTGGTGTTAAATACTTTGCACCTGTCTTTACCAAGGAGGCAGATGCTACCCGAGGCCATGGTGACAGAGGAGGCAACTCTGTCACTAGAAGGATTCAAAATTGATAAGGAGGTGGTATTGGATAAACAGTTGGTATTTGAAGTTGATAAAAGCATCGGGACCGTATAAGATGCACCCAAGGATATTGAAGGAAGTGAGAGTGGAAATTGCAGGGGCACTGGCCATAATCTTTCAGTCTTCCCAAGGCACAGGGGAGGGGCCAGAGGACTTGAGCCCTTGTTCAGAAAAGGTTGTAAGGATAAACCCAGCAATTACAGATCAGTCAGTTTAACTTCAGTGGTGGGGAAGCCTCTAGAAACAATTATTTGGGATAGAATTAATAGTCACATGGAAAATTGTGGGTGGATTGAGACAGCATGGATTTCTTAAGGGAAGATCGTATTTAACTAACTTGGAGTTTTTTGAGGAGGTAACATAGAGGACTGATGAGGGTAATGATGTTGAGGTGGTGTATATGGATTTCCAAAAGGTACTCGATACAGTGCCATACAACAGGCTTGAGAGAAAAGTTATAGCTCATGGAATGAAAGGGACAACAGCAAGGTGGACACAAAATTGGCAGAGCAATAGGAAACAGAGGGTAATGGTTAATGGATAATTTTCAGGCTGGAGGAAGGTTTGTAGTGGAGTTCCCCAGGGGTCAGTATTGGGACCTTTGCTTTTCCTGATATATATTAATGATCTAGATCTTGGTGTGCAGGGTACAATTTCAAAGTTTGCAGATGATACAAAACTTGGAAGCACTGTGGGCAGATAGGTGGCAGATGAAGTTAAATACGGAGAAGTGTGAGGTGATGCATTTTGGTTGGAAAAACATGGAGAGACTGTACAAAATAAAGGGGTCAACTCAAAAGGGTGTGCAGGAGCATAGGGACCTGGGTGTATATGTGCATAGATCATTAAAGGTGGCAGTACAGGTGGACAGAGAAGTTAAAGCATACAGTATCCTAGGCTTTATTAATAGGGCATAGAGTACAAGAGCAAATAGCTCATGCTGAGCTTGTAAAAGACACTAGTTAGACCTCAACTTCAGTACTGTGTACAGTTCTGGGTGCCACACTTTAGGAAGGATGTGAACGCATTAGAGGGAGTGCAGAAGAGGCTTACAAGAATGGTTCCAGGGATGAGCAGCTTCAGCTATGAGGATAGATTGGAGAGGTTGGGTCTGTTCTCCTTCTAGAGGAGAAGGCTAAGAGGAAATTTGATAGAGGTGTTCAAAATCATGAGGGGGCTGGACAGAGTAGGTAGGAAGAAAGTGTTCCCACTCGGAAAAGGATCAAAAACGAGAGGGTACAGATTTAATGAGATTTGGAAAAGAAGCAAATACAATATAAGAAAAAACTCTCTCACACAGCAAGCAGTTTGGGTGTGGAATGCACTGCCTGGTGGAGGCAGGTTCAATCAAAGCATTCAAGAGGACATTAGTTGATTATTTGAATAGAAACAACATACAGGGTTACAGGGAAAAGGCAGGAGAATGGCACCGAGTCATAATGCTCGTTCGGAGAGCCACTGTAGACACAATGGGCCGATTGGTCTCCTTCTGCACCATAACAACTGTGTGATTCTGAATCGAAAAGGTTGGAAATCACTTGTTTAGCATTTTTACATTCATTCAAATTATTGGATAGTTTGATTTTTTTGTCTTTTTAGAATGTAAGAAATAGTAGCAGGAGTAGGCCACTCCTGCTCCATTATTCAGTAAGATCTCATCTAATCTGATTGAGGCCTTAGTTCCATGTTCCTGTCTGCCCTACATAACCCTGGACTCCCTTATAGATCAAAAATCTGTCTAACCCAGCCTTGAATATGAACCAGCCTCCACTGCTGACTGGGGAAGAGAATTCCAAAGATTAATGATCCTTTGAGAGAAGAAATTCCTCCTCTTCTCTGTCTTAAATGGGAAACCCCCTATTTTTAAACTATGTCCTCTAGTTCTAGATTCCCCGTGAGGGGAAGCATCCTCTCAGTATCCATCGTCAAGCCCCCTTGAAATTTTATATGTTTCAATAAAATCATCTCTCATTGTTCTAAACTCCAATGAGTATAGGCCAATCTGCTCAACCTTTCCTGATAAGACAACCCCTCAGCCTAGTGAACCTTCTCTGAACTGCTTCCAATGAAAATATATCCCTCCTTAAGTCAGGCAACCTAAACTGTTCACAGTACTCAAGGTGTGGTCTCACCAATGCCCTGTACAGTTGTACAAAGATTTCCCTACTTTTATACTCCATCCCCCTTGCAATAAAGGCCAACATTCCATCTGCCTCCCTAGTTACGTGCTTTACTTGCGTGCTGATTGTTTGTGATTCCTGTACAAGGACACTCAGATCCCTCCATATCACAGCATTCTGTAGTCTCTCTATTTAAATAATATTCTGCTTTTCTATTCTTCCTGCCAAAGGAGACAAACTCACACTTTCCCACATTACACTTCATCTGCCAAACTCACTTAACGTATCTACATCCCTTTGCAGACCTTTATATCCACTTCACAAATTGCTTTCCTCCCTATCTTCGCATTGTCAGCAAATTTGGCGACAGAACAGTTAATCCAAGTCATTATTGGAAATCGTAACTAGTTGAGGCTGCAGCACTGTGGCACTCCACTAGTTACGGGTTTGCCATTCTGAAAATGATCCATTTATCCCCACACTATGTTTCCTGTTAGTTAGCCAGTCCCCTATCCATGCTAATATAGCACCCTCAACACCATAAGCTCTTAGCTTGTGTGGCATCCATGACCTTTCATGCGGCACTTTATCGAATGCCTTTTGGAAATCCAAATACACTACATCTACTGGTTCCCCTTTATCCACCCTGTGTTACATCCTCAAAGAACTCTAATAATTTTGTCAAACATGATTTCCCTTTCACAAAACCATGTTGACTCTGCCTGATAGTATTATGATTTTACAAATGTCCTTCTACTACCCCTTTAATAATGGATTCTAGCATTTTTCCAATCACAGACACTAGGCTAACTGTCCTATACTTTCAGCTTTGTGTCTCCCTTCTTTCTTGAATAGAGGGATTACATTTGCATTTTTTCAATCTGCTGGAACCTTTCGTGAACCTAGCAACTTTTGGAAGATTACACCCAATGCATTCACTATCTCTGTAGCCACTTCATTTAAGACTTGAGAATGCAAGCCATCATGTCCAGGGGCAGAATTTTCCCCCCATCAGGGGGGGGTTCAGGAACAGGCACGCGCCGCCATTTTACGTGGGCGGGTCAATTAAGGTCCACCCAGCATGACATCTGCAAGGGAGTGCTATGCGCATGTGCACAAAAGAGCGCACTCATCTCCCTGAGGCTAAGTGCTGCCTCAGGGAGATCGGCTCCATGTTAAAAACTGTTAAGACAGAAAAAAAAAATTTCCCTGACATGTCCCCTCGTGTGATACTGTCACATGAGTTGGGACATGTCCAGCGCTTTTAGTTACACTTTTATTAAATTTTAAAAACCTACGTGAAATCTCAGCCTGCCCATGGATAAGGTTTCATGCTTTTTCCAATGCCTGCCAGGGCTCCCGGCCTGCCCGCCAACCTTAAGGTTGGCCTTTTGGAAATCCAAATACGCTACATCTACTGGTTCCCCTTTATCCACCCTGTGTTACATCCTCAAAGAACTCTAATAAATTTGTCAAACATGATTTCCCTTTCACAAAACCATGTTGACTCTGCCTGATAGTATTATGATTTTACAAATCAGGAGAGAGATCGGATGACGAAGAGCTTTTAACCGGAGCTGATTGGGATTAAAAGGCGGCAAGGCCCGAGCCCCCCCACTCGCCGACCAGGAAATCCTGGCCCAGGGGATTTGCTAACCTTAAGTCCCATAAGTATTCCCATTACTTTATCTCCAGCTATCATGATTGTTTTAAGTTCTTCCCTCCCTTTTGCCTCTTGATTTTTTACTATTCTTGGGATGCTTTTTGTGTCTTTCACTGTGAAGACAGATACAAATTACTTGTTCAAAGTCTCTGCCATTTCCTTGTTTCCCATTATTAATTCCCCAGTCTCTCACTATAAGGGACTATAAGGGAATTTGCTCCGGTTGCAATAAAACAGCAATGATCTTTATACATTTCATTTTATGTGCTTTCATTTGATCCTTTTATTGTGACCATCACTGTCTGAAAGACAATGTTAATGGTTAAACAAAATCTCATGGAACTCACATTCTGTCTGAGTACAGTTAAAACATATTTACCACAAACTTAAGGAGTTTTATAGTAACCAAGCATTCTTCCATTGCACAAGATCACACATAAAAAAACATACTGTGGAAACTGAGAAGACCCGGATTCTGATGTGATGAGCTTGACAAACTATATCACTTGAACTGAAAATGGTCATGGCTCTCACGAAAGGGAAATGACCTGTGAAAGCACAGAAGCTAGTGCTACGATAGCTTAAGTGAAAACCTCCATATACTGAATAAGAGATCATAAAACATGGGTTCCAAGACCCTCGCGCTGTTGTGCAGTTGAGGAATGCATAGTAAGTTACATTTTGCTATATGTAAACATCATGAAGGTAAAACACAGGACTACATTAAAGGGGGGGAGCGCCATGCTGCAGAGAGAGCCAAGTGATTTTCAGCCATAAGTAACAGGTGAATAATCCTTCATAGCCTCCTCCTCAGGTCTCCACCACTTTAGCCAATTCAATTCACTCCAAATATCAATAAAATCAAAAGTTCACAGGATACAGCAAAGACTATGAGCCCCAATAACATCCTGGCTGAAGTGCTGAGGACTTATGCTCCAGAATTAACTGTGCTCCTAGCCAAGCTGTTTCAGTATAATTACAACATTATCTACCCAAAAATGTGGAAAATCCAAAAGTGGAAAACTCCCCAGGTACACCTTGTCGATAAAATATAGGTCCTACTCAATTCAGCCAATTACCTCCTATCAGCCTGCTCTCAATCATCAGTAAACTGATGTTGTTGTTGACAGTGCTATCATGTGGCACTTACTCACCAATAACCTACTCATTGGTCCTCAGTTTGAATTCCACCTGAAGCTCACATTTCCAGACCTTAGTAAAGTATTGCTCCAAACATGGACAAAGAACTGAGTTCCAGAGATGAGACAAGACTGACTGTCTTTAACAAGGCAGTGTTTGACTGAGTGCTGCATCAAGAATAAAATTGAAGTCAATGGGAATAGAGGGAAAACTCTCCATTTGTTGGAGTAATACCTAACCCAAGGGAAGATTGGTTGTGGTTGTTGGTGGCTAATCATCTCAGCCCCAGGACATCGCTTACAGGAGTACAGTGTCTGAGGCCCAACCATCTTCAGATGCTTCAATAATCTTCCCTCCATCAAAAGATTAGAAGTGGGAATGTTCGCTGATTACACAGTATTCATAACCACTTACAGCTCCTTAGATAATGAACCAGTTCGTGCCCACATGCAGCAAAACCTGGACAACATTCAGGGTTTGGGCTGATAATGGGTAAGTAACATTCACACCACACGTGACAGGTAATGGCCACCCCACAATCAGAGAGAATTAACCATCATGCTTGGCTCTCAGCATCAGTACCATGGCTGAAAGCCCAACTTCAACATGGTAAGGGTTACCATTGATTAGAAACTTAATTGGACTAGTCATATAAATATTGGCTATAACAGCAGGTCAAAGGCTGGGAACTCTGTAGCAAGTAACTCACCTCCTGACTCCCCAAGAGCCTGTTTACTATCACAAGGCACAAGTCAGGATGCTAACTGTATATTAATTATGTTTAATTGTACGCAGGTAGTGGGCATTAACTGGAGATTCACTTGGGCCCTATAATTAGACACAGACTGAACTATGGTTGTTGGATTAGGTGATGTTTGCTTGTAATGTGTATTTCTATAAATAATCGCTTATAAAAGTAGTCTGTAAAGATTGGCTCCAATTCTATCCTTCATCTGGCTTTCTGGAATATAACACAGGAACGAAATGGAATATTCTCCACTCGCCTGGATGAGTACAGCTCCAACAACAGTGAAGAAGCCCAACTTCATTGACAACCCACCCAACACTTTAAACTTTCATTCCACCACTGGTGTACCATAGCTGTATCTTACAAACATGTGACCTCGGCCGCCTAGAAGGGCAACTAGTAGCCATATGGGATACCACCACTTGCAAGTACTTCTCCAAGTCATCCTCCATTCACAACTCCTTAGATAATGAACCTGTTCGTGCCCACATGCAGCAAAACCTGGACAACATTCAGGGTTTGGCCTGATAAGGGGTAAGTAACATTCACGCCACACATGACGGGTAATGGCCACCCCACAATCAGAGAGAATTAACCATTGTGCTTGGCTCTCAGCATCAGTACCATGGCTGAAACCCCAACTTCAACATGGTAGGGGATACCATTGATTAGAAACTTAATTGGACTAGTCATATAAATATTGGCTACAATAGCAGGTCAGAGGCTGGGAACTCTGTAGCAAGTAACTCACCTCCTGACTCCCCAAGAGCCCTGACTTTGGAAATATATGCCGTTCCTTCTTCGCCTGATCAAAATCCTGCAACACACTACCTAACCACACTGTGGGAGAACCTTCACCAAACGGACTGCAACAGTTTGAGAAGGAGGCTCCTAACCACCTTGTCAAAGGCAATTAGGTACAGGCAATATAAAATCTTGCCTTGCCAATGGTGCTCACATGTCAAGAACAAGTTAAAATAAAACACTGAGTGACTTTGAAGAGCTCAATTCTTAAAGAATCACATTACTGAGCTCTGCACAAACAGTTTTGGAAACCGCATGATCACCCGGGAAACGGGTGTTGGTAGCTGAAATAGGTGTGACATTTTGTATAAGTTTTGACACTGGGTGCCGAATAAACTAAAAGCCAAGGTTGAGGTGACCATATGCTGTCATGGGAACACTTGGCAAATGAACAAAGGCAAGGGTAGAAGTGCTCATGACTAATTAGAACTTTGGTTATTATAATGGTAATATTAAAGTTTCTTTAAAGACTTCTGAGAGGCAAAAAAGTGGTACTAAGTTGGAAAATGCACAGCTGGCTTAGTGTAGACAAGAGCACACAACTTCTCAAGGGCCTTTAGGATTGGCAATAAATGCTGGCCCAACCGCAAGGCCTACATCCCATGAATGAGTTAAAAAACGGGGCGAATAGAGCTCCACAGTGAGGCTTTATACACAGGAACAGTGAAAGAGCAACTCACTTAAGCTTGGCAAGGAAAGGATCCAGGTGCCCAGAGGTGACAGGACATGTTAAATCTGTACATCTGGAGCTGAACAAATGAGGATTAAAATGGACAGATGTGAGATTAAAATTGAAGAATGGGTGCAAGTTTCACATATTGGGTTTTAAAATATTTAGAAGAGGGATGGAAAACGAAGTCTCGGGAAATGTATTATCATAAGAAAGGAAGCACTTTGGAAGGTGATCTGAACAACACCATTAATTAAGCAACAGTATAGGTTCAAATCAATTTGAACTAAAATCTGTTAGCATGGGAGGAAAATAGCAATTACCAGTGTTAAACATTCAAATGAGAAAAGGTCAGCAGATAAAATTATTGAAGGAAAGATAAATTTGGGGGAGGCTCTTTCCACCTTGGCCTACAAATTTCTCCTTTCAAGTTTATTTCCAATTCCAATACATACTCTGTTTACAATGAATTATAGCAATGTGCATCTAAGTCAGATGAAGAGGTTCCTGAACTTCCAGTCTTATTGAGAATGTATAAATGCCTATCCTCATTCTTTGTCCTTTATTTAGCTCAGGTTGGCAGTATATGGTCGACAGCTAAAGGGAGTGGCTGGATGAGGTTTAACTCTCATATTTGCTGTATGCTTCACAATAAGTTAATCTATTTTTGGAGAAAGGTCATACATTGCAATCGCACCTCCTCCTCCTAATTAGAATGCAAAGTAGCTGAATCATGAAAGATGAGAGATATGGAGTTCTAGATTATAGACTCAAAATTCTTACGCATTGATATAAATCAACAAGAAAAAATAGTCACCAAGATAGACCTACCTGAGCACCATACACCCTCTGCATGGCCTGCAACAGCTGGTTTGTATATTCAGTTAGCGTGCCTGCATCTTCCTCAAATACACTCAGCAGGGAACGTGTCTAAAACAAGACAGACAACACATTTTAACCTCTTGCAAATGCACAAAGGACAGGTTTATCAGCTTTTGTAATATCTGAAATTAACAAAACTTTCCCAAATGTGCTCACTCTGTAAGGAGAATCAGTTCTGTATTAATGTCCAACATATTAATCCAATACCCAGCCAACAGTAATTATACCTCACTGCCCCACAAATTGCACAACAGACAATGACCTGACAGTACAAGATCCTGGACTGCAGGCATTATCCTGCCACTGTGCAAAATCCTGAACTACAGAAGCCGTCTGATTATAGTATATCCTCTACTACAGACACTGTCCTGTTGTAATACAAGGTCCTGTACTAAAGAGATGATCCTGTCACAGTACAAGCAAAAATAATATATCGGTATCAAGCTCTCCAAACGACAGGGGGAAGAAAACACCT
Organism: Cetorhinus maximus; assembly: GCF_964194155.1. Lineage (NCBI taxonomy): Eukaryota > Metazoa > Chordata > Chondrichthyes > Lamniformes > Cetorhinidae > Cetorhinus > Cetorhinus maximus. The sequence goes on from NW_027598911.1 coordinate 33,529, forward strand.
TAAAACAGTACCATTGGCTACTGTAATCAAATAGGTAGCACAAAAGCCAGTTTGACAGAATACTGCCAGATAGAGTACTTGCTTAACTTGAATTTGGTGAGCGAGGGAATTCAACACAGGGAGGGAAGGCAATGCTGTTTTGGTCTTTTGCAGAAGGAGGAGTGATTCAAGAAGAAGGGCATGACACAGCAAGATTAAGTCCAGAGGTATTAGCTGGGTAAGCAGGTAGGTCATTGATTGGCGAGTTTTAATGTTTTTTTTCTCTAAAACTGGGGCAGTAGTTTAAACTAGCACACAGGAGGCAAGAACGGTAATAAATCTAAAGCTTAGCTAGTTAAACTACTTGATATAACTACAAATAATCTTTTGAGTGATGTTTCTAAATTTGATTTATTAGATAAAACCTAATTAGTTAAATAAAATATGGCAACACAGGTGATGTGTTACAGCTGCAGGATATGGGTGCTGCTGAAACCCACATCATCAGTAAGTTTATGTAAATCAAGGAGCTTTGGCTCTGAGTCGATGAGCTGGAGTCCGAGCTTCGAACACTGCGATATAGGGGAGGCAGTGACATACTGGTATTGTCATTGGACTGGTAAACCAGAGACCCAGGGTAATGCTCTGGGGACCTGGGTTCACAACCCACCATGGCAGATTTGAATTCAATAAATATCTGGAATTAAAACTCTAATGACCATGAAACCATTGCCGATTGACATAAAAGCCCATCTGGTTCACTAATGCCCTTTAGGGAAGGAAATCTGCTGTCCTCTCCTGGTCTGGCATACATTTGACTCCAGAATCACAGCAATGTGGTTGACTCTTAAAAAAAAATCCTCTGAACAAAGGCAGTTAGGGATGGGCAATAAATGCTGGCCTAGCCAGTGAAGCCCAGTGACACCCACATCCCATGAACGAATTAAAAAAAACATCGGGGGGAGGGGGATGTTATCTGGACACTTTGTTCCAGGAGGCAGTCACACCCCTTAGGCTAGGTAATTTATAGGTGGTACGTTGACAAGGACAGGAGAGTGTGACTGTCATTGAGGCAGTTATGGGGATCCAGAAGGTAGCACTGGAGGAGTCTCAGTCCTTACACTTGTCCAACAGGTTTGAGGCT